>NC_079494.1:568262-656278 GCF_030052815.1 Hevea brasiliensis | reverse complement strand
ATTGAGATCATTAAAGAAATAACACTAGTATCTTCTCTAATTCTATTTTGTGTCTCTACCTTATTCTTCTTTCTTCTCTCTTTCTAGAATCTCTTCTATCTTCTCTCTTGTATTCTCTTCTGCTCTCATTTCTTTTCTCTATGTTTTGTTAAGGTTGACACTTTGCAAATTGGTATCAAAGCTTGTTTTCAGCTGGGCATTGCTTTAGATTTACTGATTGGAGTCATAGTAATGACTAGATCAGTAGTTATGAGTTCAGAGGCTGTTAGGATAGCGAAATTGAAGGAACATATTAGGGTTTCTCAGGAAGAATCAAATAGGAATATGGAGAATCTTGGGCAAACTCTTAGGGAGGAGATCAATTAGAGTGCAACTAATACCACAAATATCATTAGGGAGGAATTGCAATCCATATTGGGAGGTTTTATGGTGAATAAGGGGAAAGGAACTGGCTATGGGGAGAATGAGGATGCTGGAACCTCTATGTGTGTCGAGGCAAGAAGAATTCTATCAACACCTAAGGAATTTTTGTACTAGTAGCATAAAGATTAGGGAAGTTGTGAGGTCTCAGCTGGAACAGGAGTTATGTCATCGATCTTGCTCAAAATTGAATTAGTAACTTTTGATGGAGGAGACCTAGGGCATGGTTGAGTAAATGTGTCAAATATTTTGAGATTTACATGATTAATAGGGGGATCAAATGGCTGGAGTAGCTATAATTTTTTATGATTAAACGAGCTAATGCATGGTATCACAATTGGATAAAGGGTAGTGGATCTCATTCATGTGAGGATTTTGAGAGAGATCTATGTAGCAGAATTGGGGAATTAGGATTAGAAAATATGGTGGAGGAATTCATGAAAATTTGGTTTCTCTTCTAGTTCTAAAAAATGAAAGAATCGAAGTTTAGTTTCGGTTCCAATTTTTACAAAGAATTGAACCAGAACCGAAATTGCACACTTCTAACTAAAATTCATCCAAATTCGACAGTTGAAGTATGATTACGAGGATAAAATTAATCAGACATTAGTTCCTGGACTTCAAGGTGGTCCACATAATCACACAATATTTGGTTTAACAGTTGATCTAAAGCAGGTAGGCTTCCCCTTCTATACCCAACATATTACTATTTTAATAGTTCCAATGAAGTGAGATTTTGGTGTCCAACTCCAGATCTTAAAATCCTTTGTCATTTTGCCAAGGTCATGATTTATGTTGAATATTGTTCTATCAGGTCATGACTCCTAAGTACAAAGTGTCTACCAAGAGCAAGTTCTAAATAATTGCTCAAAATTTGCTTAGGTATCCTGAATAGTGGCTTCATAACTTTGTGTTGATGTGTTCTTGATATCTTATTAAGTGATTAAACAGTAGTAGTGATGCTTTAAGTTCATTTTGTGCAAAGCTTACTAGAGAAGGGCTATGAAATGGTATCCGGTGGAATAGAAAGCCATTTAATCCTACTCAATTTGAGAAACAAGGTACAAGGAAATAAGTTCTCTCCTGTTTATCTGATTTAGCCTATAAGTCTTTTAGAATGAATTTGTCTTATAACTGTACTCACATGTTGTTCTCATTTTTTATAATATCACAAGGAACAAGTTTCTATATTTAGGCTCTGCTTGTTTCGCAGAAAATAACTTGTATATAGAAAATGTTCTACATGGAAAATGTTTTCTAAAAAAATATTATCCATGAAAATATTTTCCATTATTTGATTACATGTTAAACTAATGGTATATATGTTTATTTCATGTATATATAAGTATTTTTACATTTTAATAAGATTATCAAAATTTAGAAAATGGAAAATAACTTTCTCTTCTGAAAAGAAGTCATTTTCCTTAAAAGTGACTTAGTTTTTTCTTTAACTTGGAAAATATTTTCCGTTGATCCATTTTTCTAAGACTTCCAAACACTATAATGCAGAATAGGAAACTTAGAATTTTACTTAGGAATTTTAATTATTACAAAATTAGGAAATTTGAAGAGTTTTTATTGTTTAGGAATTTTGTTATTATTAGGTCTATTATTAGGGTTGTAAGCTCTATAAATAGAGTTAATTTTTTATTATTGAGTAGTTTTGGATTATGATTATTATTGAGATTAATAAAATTATTAAGAATTAGTTTTCTTTTCCAAGGATTGATCCTTAATTTGTCTTTTTCTTGGTTCTTTCCCTTGTTCTACATCAGCTAGAAAGTGCAGAAAATATTTTTAGGAAAATAATTTGCGTGAAACAAACGGAGCCTTAGCATGGAAATTTTCTCTAATATGGTTAGTGATTGGAAATATTATGAAAAATGTTGTCGTGGGAGCTTATTACTTTGATGCATAAACATTCTTAAGGAAGGCTTTCAGTAGGGACTCTAGTAAATCAAGAAACTTTCAACTCTGTTGCTCACTTGAATCTTGTTTTTTGTTGGTTTTCGTTTGGGATAATTCCAAAACTAATTTATGGCTAGAATATCTGTAAAATTTAGAATGTATTGGGGGTCATTAGTTTCTTTTGGAAATTTTGTTCAATAGGGTATTGATGGATCAAGCTCCATCTAAGTGGTTTGTGCTTAGCCGGTCCCAAGCCCGGATAAAGGAGGAGGGTTGCGATAGGTGACAACTAACGTAAAAATTTCGTCACACCTTATGATATGGATTCAAATGATATAAACGTTAGGGCGTCCTCTACTTATGACGCGCTATATCGGAGCCCCGGTGCAGTGAGAAATATTCAAGGGTGTAGGGTGTTCACCAAAAGCAATGCTCCATGTCGGAGCTCGGGTGTGGTGTTAAATGAGCAAGGGTTCTCACATCATGGACGGGTGTGGGTAAAGAAGTTAGTCCATAGGATAGATAGTAGAATAGATAGTGGAACAGAACACAAGATAGGCATAGAGAACAATAGAAGATATCATAGAAGGAGATCAATTAGAAAGGAACAGGATAAGAGAAGAATCAGGGTTGGTATTTGGAATGTTGGATCGCTTACATGAAAATTAATAGAGCTTGTGGATACCTTAGAAAGAAGAATGGTGAATATTGCTTACATTCAGGAGACTAAATGGGTAAGAGAGAAAAGCAAGGAAGTAGGTAATTCAGGGTACAAACTGTCATTTACTGGAAAGGGGAGGAACAAGAATGGAGTGAGCATAATCATAGACAGGACATTGAAAGATGCTGAATAGCTATGAAAATATTAGGAGATAGAATTATACTACTAAAGCTAGTACTAGAAGGAGAAACAATAAATGTAGTTAGTGCTTATGCCCCACAAATAGGACTAGATAGTGAGAGTAAACAAAGGTTTTGGGAAGATATGGATGATCTAATGCAAAGCATACCGAATGAAGAGAATGTTCTCATCGATGGAGATTTGAATGGACATGTAGGAAGTGATAGGCAAGGTTATGAGAATGTTCATGGAGGTTTTGATTTTGGCAGCCGAAATGAGGAGGGAAAAAACATCCTGGAGTTTGCTATGGCATATGACCTAATATTAGCAAATACCTACTTTATAAAAAGAGAGTCACATTTAGTGACTTTTAAAAGTGGGCAACATAGAAGCCAAATTGACTTTCTCTTAACTAGGAAGACAAATAGAACTCTATGCAAAGATTGCAAGGTCATCCTAGGAGAGGCTTTAACAAGTCAACATCGATTAGTGGTCTTGGATGTCAAGTTTAGAAACAATTCAAGTAAGATTAGAAGAAATAGTGTAGCTCAAACAAAGTGGTGGGAGTTGAAAGGAGTAAAGCAAGTATGAGCTTCTCGAGTCCGAAGTATGGAAGCTGGACGTGGAGGCTAATGATATGTGGATACAGATGGCATCAAAGATTAGAGAAGTAGCTAAAAAAGTACTTAGAGAGTCTAGAGGACATGGACCACCCTCAAAAGAGAGATGGTAGTGGAATGAGGAAGTACAAAAGGCAGTGAAGAGAAAGAGAGAATGGTATAAGAAATTACCTAAGTGTAATAATAATGAGGCATATAAACAGTACAAGATAGTAAAGAAAGAGGTAAAAAAAGGCAGTTAGTCAGGCAAGAGCGCAGATCTTTGAAAAGTTATATGAGAAACTTGAAACTAAAGAAGGGGAGAAAGATATTTATAGATTAGCAAGGAGGAGAGAAAAGAAATGTCAAGATCTCAATCAAGTTAGGTGCATTAAGGATAAAGAAGGAAAAGTGTTGGTGAAAGATGAGGACATTAAAGAAAGATGATGAAATTATTTTGATGATCTCTTTAACAATATTCAAAGTGGTAATAGCGTGAATGTAGACTACGGAGCAATAAAAAAGAATGTGAATTATACTAGAAGGATTAGATCTTTAGAAGTAAAGGAGGCACTTAAGAGAATGAAAGTGGGTAAAGCCTGTGGACCCGATGAAATACCAATTGAAGTGTGGAAGTGTTTAAGATATATGGGAGTGGCATGGTTAACTAAATTATTTAATAAGATTCTAAACTCAAAGAAAATGCTTGAGGAATAGAGGAGTATTTTAGTACCTATTTTTAAAAATAAGGGAGACATACAGAGTTGCTCAAACTGGAGGAGAATTAAACTCATGAGCTATACTATTAAGTTGTGAGAGAGAGTTGTGGAACATCAACTACGTCATGACACTTCTATCTCTTCCAATCAATTTGGCTTCATGCCCAGTCGTTCAAATATGGAAGCGATCTTTCTCATTAAAAGCTAGATGGAGAAATATGGAGATGTGAAGAAAAATTTACACATGGTTTTTATCGATTTGGAGAAGGCTTATGATAGTATTCCAAGAGATGTCTTATGGAGAGTGTTAGAACAAAAGAGGGTATCTATTAGGTACATACAAGTGTTGAAAGATATGTATGAAGGAGCAACTACTATTGTGCGCACAGTGGGAGGGGACATGAGATTTTCCTATCTCAATTGGATTACACCAAGGTTCAGCTGTAAGCCCTTACCATTTTACATTAGTTTTAGATGAATTGACGAAACATATATAAGAGAGTATCCCTTGGTGCATGATGTTTGCAAATGATATAGTTCTGATAGATGAGACGCGAGAAGGAGTCAATAGAAAGCTAGAGCTTTGGAGAAGTACTCTAGAGTCAAAGGGTTTTAAGTTAAATAGAACGAAAACAGAATACATGTATTGCAAGTTCAGTGAAGGCCGAAGTGGTGATAGGGAAAGAGTTAGTTTGGATGGAGTGGTACTGCCCCAAAGTAATCACTTTAAATATTTTGGCTCAATCCTTCAAGTAGATAGGGGATGTGAGGAGGATGTTAGTCATAGGATTAAAGCCGGATGGTTGAAGTGGAGAAGTGCCACAGTGGTTTTATGTGATCATAAAACTCCCAATAAGTTGAAAGGAAAATTTCACCGTACAACTATACGACCGGCCATGTTATATGGTAGTGAGTGTTGGGCACTGAAGGAGTCGTATGTGTCTAAGATAAGAGTTGCTGTGTTATGGAAAGTCAATCACTATATTATTTCTCTGTATATTCTGTAATCTGTATTCCTATTTAGAATTTCTTATTTAGGATTTCTTCCTAATTAGTAGAACACAATTATAGGAATCAATTATATATATATACCTATATATAGATTAATTGAAATTAAGGAGAATCATCTCTTTCTACATGGTATCAGAGCAGGTCATCTATCTAGGGTGACTATTTGTTCTCACCACCCAGCTCAGGAGAGACTTTGGCCACCGATGGGCCGTTTTGACTTCGGCGTCACCTCAACCCCCTCATTCCACCACTGTGTGTTGTTGCCTGATCCAGTACACCATTAAAGGACTTTTGAGGTTTGGCTCTCAAATCCTATTTCGGTATTTGCTTGATTTGTGATTTTAGGCTATTTTGCTGCTGTAAGCACTTTGAATTAGCGTTTCGGTCAGTTTTCTTTGTCTCATCAAATGGCAGACAATAAGAATGTTATTTCTGATGTGATTCTGGTGATGACTTAGATCACGGAACACAAACTTAATGGTTCGAATTACCTGGAGTGGAGTAAGACTGCTAGGGTCTATTTGCGTAGCATTGATAAGGATGATCACCTTACTAAAGATCTACCTACGGATGATACACGACAAACTTGGCTAAGGGAGGATGCTCGGTTGTTTTTGCCGCTTCAGAACTCAATTCACAGTGAGGTAATTAGTTTAATTAATCACTGTGAATTTGTTAAGGAATTAATGGATTACTTAGATTTTTTGTATTCTGGTAAAGGGAATATCTCCCGTATTTATGATGTTTGTAAGGCATTCTACCGTGCTAAGAAAGATGATAAGTCTCTCACGGCTTATTTTATGGATTTTAAATGGGTTTATGAGGAACTTAATGTATTATTGCCTTTTAGTCCTGATGTGAAAGTTCAGCAGGCTCAACAGGAGCAACTGGCTGTTATTAGTTTTCTTGCAGGCCTTCCTTCAGAGTATGAGACTGATAAATCTCAGATTTTCTCCAGTTCTGAGATTTCCTCTTTGCATGAAACGTTCACACGGGTCCTTCGTACAGAGAGTACCCAATCTTCACAATCTGCCAGTAGTGCTCTTATTAGCCGTAATCCAAATGGACAACAGGGTTATAGAAGAGGAAGTAGAGGAGGAATTATCGGCAATAGAAGTAATCAGCGTAATAGATATGCTAGTTCTAATCAGGACTCAAGAAGAATCATTTGTTGTTATTACCATGAGCTTGGCCATACAAAATATAATTGTCTGCAACTTCAGAGGAAAAATCAGCGATCACAGATGGTAAATATGGCAGCAGAGGATTCTACAGTATCTTCTTCTGAGAAAACTATTTTGGTATCTGCAGAGGATTTTGCACAGTTTTTCCAGTATCAAGCATCTCTAAAGCCTACTAGTTTCCTTGTCACTGCGATCGCTGAGTCAGGTAAATCCACTACATGCCTTGTGTCTCTCTCATCCAAATGGGTTATTGATTCTGGTGCGACAGATCACATGACAGGTAATTCTAGTCTTTTATCTGTTTTTCAGTCTAATCTCACTTCCGCTACTGTTACTTTAGCTGATGGTTCTACTTCTTGTGTCATGGGTTCTGGAACTGCGAACCCGACTTCGTCAATTCCTTTGTCATCTGTTTTGTGTCTACCAAAATTCTCTTTTAATTTACTTTCTGTTAGTAAACTTACTTGTACCTTAAATTGTTCTGTTTCCTTTTTTTCTGACTAGTGTTTGTTTCAGGATCTTACGACGAAGCAGATTATTGGTAGAGGATATGAGTCAGGTGGTCTCTACATTCTGAAAAATCATGTACCGCAGTCGTTTGTTTGCTCCAGTACTTTAACATCTCTAGAAGCTCATTGTAGATTGGGTCATCCTTCTTTGTTTACCATGAAGTTGTGTCCTCAGTTTCAGTCTTTATCAGTACTAGAATGTGAGTCATGTTAGTTTGCAAAACATCATCGTTTGCCTTCTGTGTCTAGAGTCAATAAATGAGCTTCATCCCCTTTTGAGTTAGTTCATTCTGATGTTTGGGGTCCTTGTTCTATTACTTCTAAAACTGGATTTCGTTATTTTGTTACTTTTGTTGATGATTACTCTCGTGTTACCTGGATATATTTAATGAAGAATTGTTCTGAGTTGTTTTCTATCTTTTGTGCCTTTTGTAATGAAATCAAAACTCAATTTAATATTTCTGTGTACATATTAAGAAGTGACAATGTCAAAGAATACTTTTCAGCACAATTTCAGTCTTATATGACACAAAATGGTATTCTTCATTAGTCTTCCTGTGTGGATACCCCATCCCAAAATGGCGTGGCCTAAAGAAAAAATCGGCATCTTCTTGAGGTAATTCGTGCTCTTCTTTTTTAGATGAAAGTTCCTAAACACTTTTGGGCTGATACAGTTTCTACGGCATATTTTTTTATCAATCATATGCCATCTTTTCAATCCAGATATACACTACTTCTACTTCTTCTTCTTTTCTTCTAGTCTCTCTAAACGGTTCGTATAAAGAGTTCTTAAGGGAAATCTTCAGGAGTTGCTGTCTGCAGATTTCAGGCTTTGTTGTATCCTGGAGGTATATTGCTATAACCTTGCAGTAATTTAGTAGGGGCAATTAATACCTTAAAGATAGTGATTTATCACGCCTCAAAGCCTATTCTACACCCACTGCCTCAACAATTTTAAGGTATTAATCACAATAGAGTCTAAGGCTGTTTCCGTGATGAATCAAGAGTTCGTGAAACTTGATCATTTTAAGGAAAAAAATTATGTTCACTGAGAAGGTGAAAGCAGATCAAGAAAAGAAGATGAATTGCCATGCCGAGGTCATATTCTCAATAACTCAAGAAAAGAATAGGCTATAAGATTTGTTTACCTCTGTCAAGTCTCCAAAGGAAATCTGAAATTCGTTAGAATTTGAATATAATACAGAAAAAAAAGGGTATGGATAAATTTCTCATTATGAAATATTTTGAATTCTAAATACTTGATAATATGCCTGTTATGGATAAGTCCATGAGTTGCATATCTTTGTTTTAAAGTTTAAGGATTTGAAAGTGGTAGTTCCTAAATCATTGCAATTAGGAGGAATAAGAGCACATCATACTTCTAGTTTGAATGATTATAGGAAGAAATTATTGTATGTCACATACGACTTTTCTCTTAAATAGATTCAGAAATGCATACACATTAAAAGTTTTTTATGTGATAATTTATTTTATGTTGATGACATGCTTATAATTAGAAAAAATATAAAGTTATATTATGATGCTAAAGCTCGTGGTGAATGTGTTAAAGAAGATAATAAGATTTATGTGCATAAGTCAAAAAACACTTTTTATATGCATAAATCCTAATTCATATTGATTATGTCTATCACTAACTAGGTAGGGATATTGTTAAAATATTAGTAATAGAAAAATTTGTCTCATTGCAAAAGAGTTATGTCTGTTCATTAAAAGATATCAAAATGAACTATTTATTACCGATAATTATATCTATTGTAAAAGGTATAAGTAAACAAATATAATTGTTCTAAGAGATACAAAGTGAATGGTTGTATCTGTTCTAAAAGGTATAATTGAATGGTTGTATGTGTTCTAAGAAGTATAAGTGAACGGTTGTATATGTTCTAAGAGGTATAAGTGAACAGATGTAATTATACTAAGAGATACAAAGTGAATAATTGTATCTGTTATAAAAGGGATAAGTGAACAGATATAATTATACTAAGAGATACAAAGTGAACAGTTGTATCTGTTGTCAAAGGTACAAAAGAATAGATGTAATTGTTATAAGAGATACGAAGTGAACTGTTGTGTCTATTATAAAAGGTGTAAGTAAACAGATATAATTATTCTAATAGATACAAAGTGAACTATTGTATATGTTTGAAGAGATGCAAATGCTTTATAAATAGCAGTTTGGAACAAAAATCTATTAACTTTTCTTTTTTGTCTATTCTCTTCATTTTTACCTACAATCAATATTATTATTCTTTAATTTATTCTTGGGAGAATTTTAAAATTACTGTCTAGATTTATATTTTGGTTATTATCCTTGAGGGATCTGCCTAAACTACCTAGCTGTAACATAGTGGGGGTTTTACTCTTTGTCAATTTCATTATATTGAGGGAAGCAAATACTCCATATGATATTTATTGCAAATTGACTGGAAATTTTGGTAGAATAATTACTCAAATTGAGTATACTAATGCTATTGATAGCTTAATATATGCTATGTATTACACTAGACCTGATATTGTTTTCGCAGTATTTAAATTATCAAGTTATACTAGTAATATTAGTATGAAATACTGGAAAGAAATTTCAAAGTTTGGATATTAAAAAAAAATAATTATAAACTATAGATTATTCTGTGATAAATTTCTAAATGTGCTTAAACCATATAAAGAGTTGTATTCATACAAAGAGTTGTGCCTCTTGGCCAAAATATGTAACTTAATAAAAAGATGCAATTCTTCTTAATAGTTACATGTTTGAAGAGATTAATTTATTGGCTAAAAGGTTGATACATTTTGAGTAGTAAATATAAGAGCCTTACAAGTCATTTGTAAGAAGTGATAAAAGGACAAATGAGTATGCATTTGTGTGTGTGCAAGTTTAGCTTAATTCTTTATTGTTGGATACTCTCATTTTAAATAAGTTACGGAGTAATTTATTTCTACAAATAAGGTACAAATTTAGACTGTGAATTATTTATGTAGTTCATGTTATAAACATGTGATTATATGGTTGACTAGTGAAACAAATATGGTGGAGATCCTAGAGTTATACAAATGCCAATTGGATAAGTAGTACTAAGACTAATAAGTCAACTTTTTGTTAGGTGTCCACTTTAAGTGGAGATTCTGTTTCTTAAGCATCAAAGAAATAAACTTGTATAACTCATTCTACGGTGAAATCCGAATTTATAACTTTGGCTAATGTTGGTAAAGAAGCAGAATAACTGAGAAACTTGTTATTGGATATTAAGTTGTAGCCACAACCTGTGCCATTTATTTCTTTATATTATGATAGTCAAAATCATGATGGCTCAAGCTTATAGTAAAATATACAATTGAAAGTATATACATATAAGCTTAAGACATGAAAATGTAAGACAATTAGTCTCTAATGGTGTTATTACCATGTTATGTTAAATCCTATAATAATCTAGCAAATCATTTAATAAAAGAGCTCTCGAGAGTTATAATCATAAGTACATATGCTGATTAGGATTTAGAATATTTCATTAAATTTACTATTGATAGGAACCCTACTTTATAGTATTATTACTAAATAAAGTTTAAAGGGTAACAACAAGTCATTAGTAAATGTTGTAATTAAGTACTTAGTGTACTAAGTTAATGAATGAGGATGAGTATTTATACTCTTAATAAAGTTTAAAATTATTACAAAGGAAACTTCACCTATATGAACATAGAAAGTGGTGCCGCTTCAACAAAAGTGATAATAACTTTTGTAAATGTTCATGAAAACAGGAGGTAGTACAAGGTCATATTCGTGCTAAAATTTTGGTAAACTTTTTAAGTTGAACTAATTGATTCATGTGTCTAATATTTCCGCTTCTATTTAATAGGAATCTAGGTTTAAGCTAAGGCCACCATGATTTCTTTAGAATTTTGAAATACTTACACTAAGGGAAAGTTTAAATCGAAAGATACTTTTCATTATGCATGAAACAATGGGATCTAACAATACAAGCTAAGAGTGGGGGATTGTTATAAATAGCTTGTATGTTAGATAGTATAGAGAGAAAGAATTCCTATATGGTTAAAATATAAAAAAATGAAGGAATGGTAAGAGTGAAATATGTATAAAATTATATATATATATATATATATATATATATATATATATATATATAATTCAATATATATTATTCTATTATGGCACTTGACAAGTATATGTGTGAAATAAAATAATTATCATATTGTAATTTTCGTAAATAAATTATGAACAAATGTGTTTATTAACAAGTAGATGTGTCTGTTAATAGACAGACATATCAATTCCATACAAACAGTCACAACTGTTTGTATATGTGTCTGTTAATAAACAGACATATATATAAAATAAAAAGTCATAACTATTCGTATAGGTGTCTGTTAATAAACAGATATGTCTATACAAATAGTCACAACTATTTGTATAGGTATCTTTTAATAAACAGACATGTCTATTACATAAACAGATGTGTCTATCTAGTAAAGGTGCCATGACTTTTCATTCTTTATAAATGTGGAAGAGTTTTTCAATCCAGATATATATTACTTCTACTTCTTCTTCTTTTCTTCTAGTCTCTCTAAACGGTTCGTATAAAGAGTTCTTAAGGGAAATCTTCAGGAATTGCTGTCTACAGATTTCAAGCTTTGTTGTATCCTGGAGGTATATTGCTATAACCTTGCAGCAATCTAGTGGGGGCAATTAATACCTTAAAATAGTGATTTATCGCGCTTCAAAGCCTATTCTACACCCACTGCCTCAAAATAATATATACAATTATAATATATATTTTAAATTAAATTTTTATTAATATATTTACAATATAGATTTTTTATTTTTAAATATTTCAAGTTATTAAATTTTTATTTTATATTAGATAGAGTTATATAATAATAATAATAATAATAATAATAATAATAATAATAATAATAATAAAATCCTTCCAAACGTTAACCAAAGTTTACATTTATTGTCTTATTGATAAATAAATTATTAATATTATTAATTAAAATACAAGTTTATGAAGTTAACCATTTTTATTTTCTTTATATATAATAATTATTAATTATTTTCTATTAATATAATTTGATAAGGCAAATAAATTAACTAATATATATATTTTATCGTATCAAAATGCTGAAAGGAAGGCGACGGATCAATCGGTCACTTGGGCGCAAACTTCTGAAGTGGTGACAAGATTGAATCCTCGAGTCCTCATACCTATTTTATTTTATTAAAACAAAATTTTGTTATAATATTAAATTTAAATGTCCATTTATTTTAAATTTTTTTATTTAAATAAGTTGTATATTGTTATTTATTTATTTAAATACATAATTATTTAAAATTATATAAAATAAATTTTTTATTTTTGTTCTCTTATTATATTTACTCAAAGATAATTTTGTATTAATTAATTAGCATGTAAATTGTTTTAATATTATATGTAAAAGAAAATAAATTATGAGTAAGTATTATCATAGACGGAGTCAGTATTGGGCCCCTTTGAAATTTTGAGGGTATATTGGTAACTTTATTCTCTAATCTTAAATTATTTTTTTTTAAAATAACAGTATCATTCATTCTCATAGCTCTGTTGATAAAAAAAAAATCCATTTTTTTCTGTAATTTCTCACCTTCACCTCACCCCTGTTATAAATAGATTGTATGTTAGATAGTATAGAGAGAAAGAATTCTTATATTGTTAAAATATAAGAAAGTGAAGGAATGGTAAGAGTGAAATATGTATAGAATTATATATATATAATTCAATATATATTATTCTATTATGGCACTTGACAAGTATATGTGTGAAATAAAATAATTATTATATTATAATTTTCATAAATAAATTACGAACAGATGTGTTTATTAACAAGTAGATGTATCTATTAATAAACAGACATGTCAATTCTATACAAACAGTCACAACTGTTTTTATAGGTATCTGTTAATAAACAGACATGTATATTCTATAGTCACAACTATTTGTATAGGTAGCTTTTAATAAACAGACATATCTATTACACAAATAGTTGTATCTATTGGAGATAGATAGATGTGTCTATCTAGTAAAGGTGCCATGACTTTTCATTCTTTATAAATATGGATGATTTTTTTCAATCCAGAAATATACTACTTCTATTTCTTCTTCTTTTCTTCTAGTCTCTCTAAATTCAGTTCATATAAAGAGTTCTTAAGGGAAATCTTCAGGAGTTGCTGTTTGCAGATTTCAGGCTTTGTTGTATCCTGGAGGTATATTGCCATAACCTTGCAGCAATCTAGTGGGGGCAATTAATACCTTAAAGATAGTGATTCATCACGCCTCAAAGCCTATTCTACACCCACTGCCTCAACAATTTTAAGGTATTAATTGCAATAGAGTCTAAGACTATTTCCGTGATGAATCAAGAGTTTGTGAAACTTGATCATTTTAAGGAACAAATTATGTTCACTGAGAAGGTGAAAGCAGATCAAGAAAAGAAGATGAATTGCCATGCAGAGGTCATATTCTCAATAACTCATCAGATAGGCTATAAGATTTGTTTACCTCTGTCAAGTCTCCAAAGGAAATCTGGAATTCGTTAAAATTCGAATATAATACAGAAAAAAAAAGGTATGGATAAATTTCTCATTATGAAATATTTTGAATTCTAAATACTTGATAATATGCCTGTTATGGATAAGTCCATGAGTTGCATATCTTTGTTTCAAAGTTTAAAGATTTGAAAGTGGTAGTTCTTAAATCATTGCAATTATGAGGAATAATAGCACATCATACTTCTAGTTTGAATGATTATAGGGAGAAATTATTGTATGCCACATACAACTTTTCTCTTAAATAGCTTCAGAAATACATACACATTAAAAGTTTTTTTTTTATGTGATAATTTATTTTATGTTGATGATATGCTTATAATTAGAAGAAATATAAGGTTATATTATGATGCTAAAGCTCATGGTGAATGTGTTAAAGAAGATAATAAGATTTATGTGCATAAGTCGAAAAACACTTTTTATATGCATAAATCCTAATTCATATTGATTGTGTCTATCACTAACTAGGTGGGGATATTGTTAAAATATTAGTGATAGAAAAATTTTGTCTCATTTCAAAAGAGTTATATCTGTTCATTAAAATATATCAAAATGAACTATTTATTACCGATAATTATATCTGTTTTAAAAGGTGTAAATGAACAAATGTAATTGTTCTAAGAGATACAAAGTGAATGATTATATCTGTTCTAAGAGGTATAAGTGAACGGTTGTATATATTCTAAGAGATATAAGTGAACAGATATAATTATTCTAAGAGATACAAAGTGAACAGTTGTATCTGTTGTAAAAGGTATAATTGAACAGATGTAATTATTCTAAGAGATACAAAGTGAACGATTGTATCTGTTATAAAAGGTATAAGAGAATAGATGTAATTGTTATAAGAGATACGAAGTGAACTGTTGTATCTATTTTAAAAGGTGTAAGTGAACAGATATAATTATTTTAATAGATACAAAGTGAACTATTGTATATGTTTGAAGAGATGCAAATGCTTTATAAATAGTAGTTTGGAACAAAAATCTATTAACTTTTCTTTTTTGTCTCTTCTCTTCATTTTTACCTACAATCAATATTATTATTCTTTAATTTATTCTTGGAAGAATTTTAAAATTACTGTCTAAATTTATATTTTGATTATTATCCTTGAGGGATCTGCCTAAACTACCTAGCTGTAACATAGTGAGGGTTGTACTCTTTGTCAATTTCATTATATTAAGGGAATCAAATACTCCATATGATATTTATTGTAAATTGACTGGAAATTTTGGTAGAATAATTACTCAAATTGAGTATACTAATGCTATTGATAGCATAATATATGTTATGTATTGCACTAGACCTGATATTGCTTTCGCAGTATTTAAATTATCAAGTTATACTAGTAATATTAGTATGAAATACTGGAAAGAAATTTTAAGGGTTTTTGGATATTAAAAAAAAAAGAATTATAAACTATAGATTATTCTGTGATAAATTTCCAAATGTGCTAAAACCATAAAAAGAGTTGTATTCATGCAAAGAGTTGTGTCTCTTGGCCAAAAGATGTAACTAAATAAAAAGATGCAATTCTTCTTAATAGTTACATGTATGAAGAGATGAATTCATTGGCCAAAAGGTTGATACATTTTGAGTAGTAAATATAAGAGTCTTACAAGTCATTTGTAAGAAGTGACAAAAGGACAAATGAGTATGCATTTGTGTGTATGTGCAAGTTTAGCTTAGTTCTTTATTGTTGGATACTCTCATTTTAAACAAGTTATGGAGCAATTTATTTCTACAAATAAGGTACAAATCTAGATTGTGAATTATTTATGTAGTTCATGTTATAAACATGTGATTATATGGTTGACTAGTGAAACAAATATGGTGGAGATCATAGGGTTATAGAAATGCCAATTGGATAAGTAGTACTAAGGATAATAAGTCAACATTTGGTTGGGTGTCCACTTTAGGTGGAGGTTTTGTTTCTTGGGCATCAAAGAAACAAACTTGTATAACTCATTCTACGATAGAATCCGAATTTATAACTTTAGCGAATGTTGGTAAAGAAGTAGAATGGCTGAAAAACTTGTTATTGGATATTAAGTTGTGGCCACAACCTGTGCCATCTATTTCTTTATATTGTAATAGTCAAATCATGATGGTTAAAGTTTATAGTAAAATATACAATTGAAAGTATATATATAAGCTTAAGACATGAAAATGTAAGACATTTAGTCTCTAATGATGTTATTACCATGTTTATGTTAAATCCTATAATAATCTAGCAAATCCTTTAATAAGCGCTCTCGAGAGTTATGATCATAAGTACATGTACTGATTAGGATTTAAAATATTCCATTAAACTTACTAATGATGGGAACCCTACTTTATAGTATTATTACTAAATAAAGTTTAAAGGGTAACAATAAGTCATTAGTAAATATTATAATTAAAGTACTTAATGCACTAAGTTAATGGAATGAGGATGAGTATTTATATTCTTAATGAAGTTTAAAATTATTACAAAGGAAACTTCACCTATATGAACATAGAAAGTGGTGCCGCTTCAACAAAAGTGAGAATAACTTTTGTAAATGTTCATGAAAACAAGAGGTAGCACAAGGCCATATTTGTGCTAAAATTTTGGTGAACTTTTTAAGTCGAACTAATTGATTCATGTGTGTAGTATTTCTGGTTCTATTTAATAGGAATCTAGGTTTAAGCTAAGGCCACCATGATTTCTTTAGAACTTTGAAATACTTACACTAAGGAAAAGTTTAAATCGAAAGATACTTTTCATTATGCATGAAACAATGGAATCTAACAATACAAGCTAAGTAGGGGATTGTTATAAATAGCTTGTATGTTAGATAGTATAAAGAGAAAGAATTCCTATATTGTTAAAATATAAGAAAGTGAAGGAATGGCAAGAGTGAAATATATATAGAATTATATATATATAATTCAATATATATTATTCTATTATGGCACTTGACAAGTATATGTGTGAAATAAAATAATTATTATATTGTAATTTTCGTAAATAAATTACGAACATATGTGTTTATTAACAAGTAGATGTGTCTGTTAATAAACAGACATGTCAATTCTATACAAACAGTCACAACTGTTTTTATAGGTGTCTGTTAATAAACAGACATGTCTATTCTATAGTCACAACTATTTGTATAGGTAGCTTTTAATAAACAGACATATCTATTACACAAATAGTTGTATCTATTGGAGATAGACAGATGTGTCTATCTAGTAAAGGTGCCATGACTTTTCATTCTTTATAAATATGGATGATTTTTTCAATTCAGAAATATACTACTTCTATTTCTTCTTCTTTTCTTCTAGTCTCTCTAAATTCAGTTCATATAAAAAGTTCTTAAGGGAAATCTTCAGGAGTTGCTGTCTACAGATTTCAGGCTTTGTTGTATCCTAGAGGTATATTGTCATAACCTTGCAGTAATCTGGTGGAGGCAATTAATACCTTAAAGATAGTGATTCATCATGCCTCAAAGCCTATTCTACACCCACTGCCTCAACAACCCCACCCCATCTTTCTTTCTTGTCAATTTATATTTGTTTATGTACATTAATTTTAGAAATTATATATTTTAATTTGGACTCTCTTTGTTGAATTTCTAGCTCTGTCACTGAATATAATGAGTGTAAATAATACAAAAACGCATATTAAAATATATTAATTTAATAAAAAAGAACCATTATGAAAAAAAGATTAAGCTTTTTCATTTAAATAAAAAAAAAGAAAAAATGTGGATGGGTCATTTATTTGAGTATCTTACTATATATATGCGGATTTTTATTTTTATAAATGAGTATGTTATGAATGTTGATTCTTGTATAATGTTTTTCACTTAATAGTTCCGACTGAAATTTTAATTATTGTTTATTTTCTTATATTGTAAAAATGTTAATAAAAGTGTGTTTGGAAAAATAATTATTTTTTTAATTTTCCCCAATTATATTGATAAAATATTTAAATTTATAATTTGATGAAAATAATGTTTTATTCAATGACTATTGTGAATCGTAAATGAATTTCATATTTTAAAAGAGTCTAATTACTTAAATATTAAAAACAAATTTATTATCTTTATTAAATTTTAAAATTTAACGATGCAAAACCAAAATAAAAGTAAACACTAATAATAATAATAATAATAATAATAATAATAATAATAAGGTCTAATAATCATATTCAAATGACAAAACTTTAGTGTAATTTTGTGATTTAATCCAAGTGTTTTAGTTTTACATAAAATAATTTAATTTTTTAAAATTTATAAAAATTTATCTAATTTTAAAATTGAGAAAAGTGTATTGGATATAATTGACATTATATGGTTTTTTTATTATAATCATTAAGACTACACGTTATCGTATCATAATTTCATATGCATAAAACCTATTGAGTAATTCTTCCTATATACCTAGATGTATACATCGACTAGTTAATAATAGGCATTTTAATTAAAATTATGGTGGACCTATTATAAAATTGTATGTATATAATTTTCTATCAGTTGAAAATTTATTCACCTTGATATATGGAAAATCCCTAAAAAAGGGCTCATTTATTGTGATAAAATTTGATTCTCTCGGTTCTAAATCTACCAAGGATGATTACGAAAGGGGAAGCAATCCTTCCAGGAATCAAAAAAAGGGACATGCCAATGAATGCTCGTTTTATTACCCTACAAGTACAGTGCCAGGTTGGGTCAGTGAATAGAGTTATTGGCACAGCCATGTTTCCTGTTTCTAATTCTTGGGAGGTTATACACAAGTAAATTTTGAGTTACAGGCTGAGGGATGTGAGGGATGAAAAGAATGGAATTGTTACACTGTATTTGGGAAGGGAGAAAAGTAAAGAGGGAAAAGAAAATTTTTTATTGTTTTGTTTAAATTGAGTAAAAAATAAAGAAGCGGAAAAATATTATAGAGAAAATAAAAGTATTTTATCTTTTTAATTTAAAATAGAGAAAAGTGAGAGAAAAATATTTAAAAGTATAAATATAATTTTGTATTTAATAATTTTTTTTTAAATTTAGAGATAAAATTATAATTTTATTATTTATAAAATAACTTTTCCTCTAATATTTTTCTCCCTCAATTTAAATAAAAAAAAATAATTTTTATTTTTATTCTTTATTTTCTCTCTTTTATTTTACTTTTTTTTTTCTTAAAATATTCTCAAACATAGTGTTGGTGTTTTTGTTAAAAAGGGCTAGCAGTAGCAGATCACGTGAGAAAGAATTTGCCTATAGTATTGCCCGTGTTCTTCCTCGTCATCGTTGTTGCGGCCAACCTAATTTATCATGGAGGAGTAGTGCCAGGATTTCACGTTTGGCGTACTTCTGGTGCTTAATTAATTTATTTGGGGTTTTGTATTTTAAAATTAGGTAAAATTTCTATAATTTTACAAAAATTAACTTATTTTATTAAAAATTAAAAGATTTAGACTAAATAGCAAAATCACGCAATGGTTTAGTGTTTTAATACGAGATTAGACATAATAATAATAACACCTGATGGTCCTCTATTTTCAATTATTTGCCAACTAAACCACAATCAACCATGTTCAAAACAATTGGAATTCTACTGATATATCATTACAGCTGCCAAAACATTTATTTAGGCCATTAATCAATTTTAATTGAACATGCTATTTTTCTATCATCAATTCAGCTTCTTTTTTTATATTAATTTAATTTATAATTAACACTAATGACAAAATTAGATATTAAATTTATGAGGATGAAACATAAAATTAATATATAAAAAATATATTAGTTTTAAAAATAATTTTAAATATTAAACTCAAAATATTTTATATATATATATATATATATATATATATATATATATATGAAATTGAAATTTTAAATTAAAAAAATGCAGTAAAAAAAAATAATAATAATCGAGTAGCTATTGGATCCAAGGATGGTTTAGAACGCTGCTCGTGCGAAGCAAAGTGAGGAAAATGCCAAGGACCCGTCACGCACGCCACATGTGTGGGGAGGAGGCTCGCGTTCTCGCATTCTTATAAAAATGTCCCAGATCCAAATCTCCTGAAACTAAGCTCATCATTCCCTCTTCCTCCTCCCCCTTTCTCTCTCCTGCGCCGGCGTATTTTTACATGGACACCACCGGCCGGCTCCACCACCGAAAGCATGCTACACCCGTTGACGACCGTTCTCCGACCATTCCGAAAGCGTCGGACGCGCTTCCGCTTCCCCTCTACCTGACCAACGCGGTTTTCTTCACGCTGTTCTTCTCGGTGGCGTATTACCTCCTTCACCGTTGGCGCGACAAGATCCGCAACTCCACTCCCCTTCATATCGTTACTCTCTCTGAAATTGTTGCTCTTTTCTCCCTCATTGCCTCTTTCATTTACCTCCTTGGATTCTTCGGTATCGATTTTGTGCAGTCATTCATTGCACGCGCCTCCCATGACGTGTGGGACCTCGAAGATACGGATCCCAACTACCTCATCGATGAAGATCACCGTCTTGTTACTTGCCCTCCCGCTAATATATCTACTAAGACTACCATTATTGCCGCACCTACCAAATTGCCTACATCGGAACCCTTAATTGCACCCTTAGTCTCGCAGGAAGACGAAATGATCGTCAACTCCGTCGTGGATGGGAAGATACCCTCCTATTCTCTGGAGTCGAAGCTCGGGGACTGCAAACGAGCGGCTGCGATTCGACGCGAGGCTTTGCAGAGGATGACAGGGAGGTCGCTGGAAGGCTTGCCAGTAGAAGGGTTCGATTACGAGTCGATTTTAGGACAATGCTGTGAAATGCCAGTGGGATACGTGCAGATTCCGGTGGGGATTGCGGGGCCGTTGTTGCTGAACGGGCGGGAGTACTCTGTTCCAATGGCGACCACGGAGGGTTGTTTGGTGGCGAGCACTAATAGAGGGTGTAAGGCGATTTACTTGTCAGGTGGGGCCACCAGCGTCTTGTTGAAGGATGGCATGACAAGAGCGCCTGTTGTTAGATTCGCGTCGGCGACTAGAGCCGCGGCGTTGAAGTTCTTCTTGGAGGATCCTGACAATTTTGATACCTTGGCCGTAGTTTTTAACAAGTATGCTAATTTGTTGGATTTCGTTAAAACACTTGTTCCATCTATTAATGTTTACTTCTTTTTTTTTGATGTTGATAGATTTTTGGACATCTCACCAGAATTTATTTTTTGTCTGTTCTTAATGATTGCAGGTCCAGTAGATTTGCGAGGCTCCAAGGCATTAAATGCTCAATTGCTGGTAAGAATCTTTATATAAGATTCAGCTGCAGCACTGGCGATGCAATGGGGATGAACATGGTTTCTAAAGGGGTTCAAAACGTTCTTGAGTTTCTTCAAAGTGATTTTTCTGATATGGATGTCATTGGCATCTCAGGTAAATTCCTTTTTAATCTTTGAAGTTTATATCACTGTTTGGGGAAGTTGCCTTTGTCCTGCAATTAGCTAAAAGGTTCTTGCGAATTTTCGGTTGAATATTGCAATTTTGAATGATACACATTATACAACAATCACATTTGTACATCACTTTTTTTGGCAAGTTTAGGAAAAGTGGTAGTTATCCGCATAATTTCTTACTCCTAGATTGTTCTTTGGTTTCTCTTTCAATTTGTTGGATGCAAGTCCTTTTTCCATTGTATATTTTAATTTCTTTGTTTGGATGGAATTATTTGAGGATTGGTGTTGTCTTCGTTAAAACTTGCAATACTGTTTCTTCGTTCATGGGATTTATCATTTATATGTTTCTCAATTGGCTAGGAAATTTTTGTTCGGATAAGAAGCCTGCTGCTGTAAATTGGATTGAAGGACGTGGCAAATCAGTTGTTTGTGAGGCAATTATCAAGGAAGAGGCGGTGAAGAAGGTGTTGAAAACCAATGTGGCCTCCCTAGTGGAGCTTAACATGCTCAAGAATCTTGCTGGTTCTGCTGTTGCTGGTGCTTTGGGTGGATTTAATGCCCATGCAGGCAACATCGTATCTGCAATCTTTATTGCCACTGGCCAGGATCCAGCACAGAATGTTGAGAGTTCTCATTGCATTACCATGATGGAAGCTGTCAATGATGGAAAGGATCTCCATATCTCTGTGACCATGCCCTCCATTGAGGTTATCGGACTTGGACATTTCATTTAATCATGGTTTCTGTTTATTGTGGCACTATTCAATAATTTGAGCCTAATTTAATTTGTTTTTCTGTCAGGTGGGTACAGTCGGAGGTGGAACTCAACTTGCATCTCAGTCTGCTTGTCTCAATTTGCTTGGGGTGAAGGGTGCAAACAAAGAGTCGCCAGGATCAAACTCAAGGCTCCTTGCTGCCATCGTAGCTGGTTCAGTTTTGGCTGGTGAGCTCTCCTTGATGTCTGCCATTGCAGCTGGGCAGCTTGTCAAGAGTCATATGAAGTACAACAGATCCAGCAAAGATATGTCTAAAGCTGCATCTTAGTGGGAATCTGGTCCCAGCAATGTAAAATGATCTAAAATAAAATGTGGCGGAGATTGTTTGGGAGAGAGAGAGAGAGAGAGAGGAAGGGAGGGATAGAGAGAGAGAGAGAGTGAGGGGGAAAAGTCAAGGCTGTTTGGTTCCCATGTGGGATTGTTTAGCTGTCATAGCTGTAAAATTTGCTGTTATATGAATTATGGAGATAGGAATGAAGCATTGCTAATTATGCTTTGCCTCTCCTTCTTCCTAACTTCTCCCCTCTCCCTCTACTTCTCTCTCTACCCTTCTAGTCATGTGATAGCATCTCCTATCCACCTATGAGCAAAACGTATCCCCACCCAATTATTTAGAGTATGCTGTGTACTTCCTAATTGTTAATTTTCAATCTCTTTCATTCTTTGTTGTTGCCGCTTGCCATGTTACATAATTGTGTTTGCAGTTGGGGACTAGAGCCTTTCACAGGTGGTCCAAGTGGCTTTATGCTTTTGGTATTTTCGCATTGTACACAAGAATGAGATCACAGATCATTAATCGGGTGACATTCTATTTTCTATAGCATGTATCAAATTGATTTCAGCATATACTCAAAAGTTCTGGTATTTTGAACTTTTAGGAAGCTTGAAATGCAATGTGTAGAATTTAACTCTTGAGGACTGATGTGGCAGTGGTATGCATCCAAATATCAATTTGTAGTGTGGTAGAAACAAAGGAAGAAAGATCAGTGGTTGCATAATTTAATAGTTGGAAGTCAGGGTGCACATTTTTTAGATCTCAATTTCTACAAGTCTGGCAAGAATTATAGTTTCATTATAATGTAAATAAACAATTTATCATTTTTTTTAACAGGACAATTTATCATTAAATCTCAATATAATCTATAATTTACAGTAAATGTTAATTTATAATAATTTAAAAAATATCAATTAATTAATTTAAAAATATAACAGATAATATAATATTAACACTATAGGACCCTTACAGGTTTTAGACATTTTAATTATGCAAGTAATTTTATTTTCGCAACAATACTAAATTAGTAATTTATTTTAAATAATAATTTCATAAATTAACCAACAAAAAATATAATATAATATAAATAATTTCTACTTAAAATAAAATTTAATACCATTATATATATATATATATATATATATATATATATATATATATATTTTTCTGTTTTAGTAACGATTATTAAATTATTGAATTTTTGTTGTCTAAGTTCTAAACGTTTCTCGATTAGGGTTTAGAATTAATGTTTAGCCCAATAAATTAGGCCCATTTGCAATAGGAGGGAGAGGTTAGACTTTAGACGCCATCGCCGTTTCTAGGCGCAGGCGGTGGGTTATTGCTCCAGTGTAAATCGCTCAGTGACGCAGGACTCGGCCTCGGAAATTGGCACTAGTATATCGTTAATCGCAACTTTTGATTTTGGTCAAGCCTTGTGGTGGAAGTAGATAAAACCTAATCCAGAAATTATTGAACAAAGCTCTAGGATCACTAAGTGGGGAAAAATTTGCAGCAATGTCGAGTGATTGGAGAAGAACACTGGGAAATGTGAGGACGTTTATAGGGAATTCAATGGGAGGCCTTAGAGGAGGAAGCAACCTCGCTTCGTGGCTTGTTGCAGGAACCCTAGCCTACTTTCTCTGGATCAAGCCCTCCCAGGACCTCAAGAAAGAACAAGAGGTAAGTCGATTTTTTTTTTTTAATTAATTTCAGTAATTTCAGCTTTTCAAGCACAGGCTAACTCTTATTTGTCTACTTTCTTAGCAGCAAAGGGCAGCACTTGCAGCTGCAGATCCTTATAGATATGTTGAGAAACGAAAACCCATACCGGATCCGCAGGTGATGCTTAATGTCCTTACTTTCTGTTTAAAATTGCTCAGCTTGAATGCTCGGTTCTTTATTATTATTTTCTTATTTATTGTTGTTGCGAGTCGATTATAATTTGGAATTGGAATTGGGCGATCTTTTTGCAGGAAACTGGATTGATATACGGAAACAAGAATAAAACAAGCAAACCGGTGGAATAGTTTGCTTGACATACAGTACTTGTAAGTTAATATGTTGTTTCTCGTATCAATATTATCATGTAATGGTAGTCCAATATATTTTGTAAGTCACAATAAGAAATGTTAAGTTCTTATTTTGAATACACCTACTCTTTGTTGGTCCTATTTTGGGCAGTTAGATAACATAATTCTTGATTACATTTGCTTAGATACAGAATGAGAGCTTCATTCTGTGTCAAATAGTGCATGTTGTAGATGTTTTGCTTGATTCATATGGCAAAATTATGAAGTCCTGTTTCTCTTGAGAATAAAAACGTGAAGAAACTCAACTCAAAGGCATCCCTTGTATGAAAGATTTCTCATGAACAAAAGATATGTCTCCTGTACAAGCTTTGGGAATACAAAGAAATTAATGATATACTAGAAAGAAACTGTTGAGCCTATTTTAGCTTGCATTGGTATGTTGGCGAGTTGAGCGAAAGTGAAAAACCAGAATCCATGTTTCTTTAAGTTATTTGTGATGACTTTGATTCGTTATGACTACATGTTGTCAGCAGTGTTATCAAGGCAAAAGGCGACATTAAGGCGATAGAGTGTCCTATGGCCTTAGGCGAGAGGCAAGGCGAGAGCCTTTTTGAAGTAAGGGGCCATAACCTTAATTGCCTATATATATATGTGTGCGTGTGTGCGTGTGTGCGTGTGTGCGTGTGTGTGTGTGTGTGTGTGTGTGTGTGTGCGTGATAACCTTAATTGCCTATATATATATGTGTGTGTGTGTGTGTGTGTGTTGTCAGCAGTGTTATCAAGGCAAAAGGCGACATTAAGGCGATAGAGTGTCCTATGCCCTTAGGCGAGAGTCAAGGCGAGAGCCTTTTTGAAGCAAGGGGCCATAACCTTAAGTGTGTAAGTGTGTGTGTGTGTGTGTGTGTGTGTGTGTGTGTGAGCCTTTTTGAAGCAAGGGGCCATAACCTTAAGTGTGTGTGTGTGTGTGTGTGTGTGTGTGTTGTCAGCAGTGTTATCAAGGCAAAAGGCGACATTAAGGCGATAGAGTGTCCTATGGCCTTAGGCGAGAGGCAA
Organism: Hevea brasiliensis; assembly: GCF_030052815.1. NCBI lineage: Eukaryota > Viridiplantae > Streptophyta > Magnoliopsida > Malpighiales > Euphorbiaceae > Hevea > Hevea brasiliensis. Next base: position 630,931 of record NC_079494.1, on the reverse strand, counting down.
GGCGAGAGCCTTTTTGAAGCAAGGGGCCATAACCTTAAGTGTGTGTGTGTGTGTGTGTGTGTGAGAGAGCCTTTTTGAAGCAAGGGGCCATAACCTTAAGTGTGTGTGTGTGTGTGTGTTGTCAGCAGTGTTATCAAGGCAAAAGGCGACATTAAGGCGATAGAGTGTCCTATGGCCTTAGGCGAGAGGCAAGGCGAGAGCCTTTTTGAAGCAAGGGGCCATAACCTTAAGAGTGTGTGTGTGTGTGTGTGTGAGAGCCTTTTTGAAGCAAGGAGCCATAACCTTGTGTGTCTGTGTCTGTGTGTGTGTGTGTGTGTGTTATCAAGGCAAAAGGCGACATTAAGGCGATAGAGTGTCCTATGGCCTTAGGCGAGAGGCAAGGCGAGAGCCTTTTTGAAGCAAGGGGCCATAACCTTAATTGCCTATATATATATATATCTGTGTGTGTGCGTGTGTGTGTGCGTGTGTGTGTGTGTGTGTGCCTTAATTGCCTATATATATATATCTGTGTCTGTGTGTTGCCTATATATATATCTGTGTCTGTGTGTGTGTGTGTGTGCGCCTTAATTGCCTGTGCTTATAACATAAAAATTCATACTTTTAAATAGTTGATAAATAACAATAAATTAATAATTCCTATATAAAATAAATAACTAATTAACAAGATAAAAAGCAAAACTAATTAAATTAACAAGAATAATAATTAAAAAGTAAACTAATTACAAATAAATTAACAATACTCATATTAATTAATTAATAAGAACAAAAAGTAAAATTATCAAATTAACAATAAAATAATAATTACTATGTAAAATAAACAACTAATGTCTAATTAACAAGATAAAAAGCAAAACTAATCAAACTAACAATAATAATAAGTAAAAAATAAATTAATTACCATTAAATTAACAATACCCATATTAAATAATCAACCAATCAATAAGTAAAATAATTAATTTAACAATACCCATGTTAAATAATCAACTAATTAACAAGTAAAATAATTAATTCAATAATATCCATAAAATTTAAATAATTAATTAATAAAAATAAAAGGTAAAACAATTAAATTAATAGCAAATAATTAACTAATTAATAAAACCCAATCAAAGTACCAAACCAGGAGAATGAAAGGGAAAAAAAATGCAAAACTGGTGTAAGTCTGTAACTGAGTATCGACAGCATAACAGGGCAAATAGAGGAGAAAGAAGCCAACCAGGGAGGAGGAGAAGAAGAAGGAAAAGGAAAGAAAAAAAAAAAAAAAACTGTTGCAGGGCTACTGCATTCCGAAGAAAAGAGTGGGAGAGGAGGAAGTAGATAACAGAGGAGGAAGAAAATAACAGAAACAGAGGAGGAAGAAGAAGATGAGAGAGAGAGAGAGAGAGAGAGAGAGAGAGAGAGAGAGATACCTGGGCTGGAAAGACTCAATGTAGCTCCTAGAGTTGATGCAGCTCTTTTTTTTTTTTTTTTTGTCGGCAACAGGTAAGTCTTTAGGGTTTTATGTTTTTGTCTTAAAAAAGAAAAAAAAAAAGGGTTCTGCTGCGCTTTAAAAAGGCGACGCCTCTCGCCTGCCTTGTGCCTCGCTTCGCCAACCTGAGGCATCGACTCTACTGGTGCCAAGAGGGGCGCCTCGCCTCGCCTGGGCACCTCTCACGCCTTTAATAACACTGTTTGTCAGATGGTTTTGTTCATGCGTATAATTCCTGGTTACACCCAATCCTGGATTCACAACTTAAAGCTCACATTCAAGTATTGGCATGACTTAGTTATTATATTTTTGGTTGTTTCTTGGGGTTGGTATTGTTTCATTTGTTTGCAGGATCTTCTTGGTGTCCTTTGCACTTGCACAATTGATAAACATAAGTATGTGCTTCATCTCTATTTAAGAGTCTGGGTAGGGGGAGGGGACCTTTGCATCCTTTTTAAGGGATCACCGATCTCTGGTTTGTGGATGACCCAATGTCTGTGTATTCAAATTGTCATTGAGATTAAATGCAGCCACATAACTGTACGCAAGCATCTTGTTAGATTGTATGCCATTGCCACCACCATGTGACATGTGCAATAATGCAAACATCTAAACTCTAAAGAGATGTGGATTTTCTCATTTAGATGCTACCTTGTGTGAAGTGCATATATGCTTGTATATGCTCTACTTTTTTTTTGTTTTTGTGGGTTTACTTTCGTTGTCTTTCCACTGATATTCGTAATGATTCTAGTGACAGAAATCAAGTTCTGTATTTTTAAGGACCCATACAACTTCAAATTCTAGATTAGAGTCTTTTGCATTTTATATGGAAAATAGCAGCTAACCAATTGAACTCCCATCTAGTTTTGGCGTGGATAACATCATTTGTTTTTCCTTATTTATGGAAAATTCTACATGGATGTATATCATACAAGTCTTGCGTTTCATGAGAAGCAATTGTATGTCACTAGCCAATCACCTTATGGCATTCAGGAGTTAAGATTATCTTTTGTTTTTTCTTTCATTTGGACAGTTTGGAGTTGTAGAAAAGAAAAAGGGAGGAATTGTAAAATTGTAGAATACAAATGTCTCCTAGTAGGTCGCTGGGAGAGTATTTCGCAAAGATCACCTAAGGCTCCCTCTAGAATAACAATGATAGAGAATATCCGTGGTTGATAGGATCTAAACAATGAACATCTGTGGCACCTTTTCTCCTGCCAATCTACTTGACTAATAGAGTTACCTAATTATACTGAGAGATTGTTTGGGTTAAAACTTTTAAGATGCTAACATTAGCTTTGAAATGAGAACCAAATGAAGCATCAACCACATTGTCGGATTCGTTCTTCATAGCATTCTGATTTAGGATGTTTAGGACGATAATTGGTGCCTGCCTAATATAGAATCAGTTAGGGAGATAGACGTATATTAGGATGTTACCAAGGGAAGACATATTGGATTGCTTATGCTTGATCCCAGAGAATGTGAATCTAAGTAGCTTGAATTTAGCACCTGAACTCGTTGGCTTGGCAACTGCCTTTCAACCTAGGGATGACGAGTCTTCCCAACCCGATTCGAACGGTTCGGCATTATAATACTTATTTTTTATTAAAAAAATTTATTTCTATGTATTTATATATTTAAAGATTATAATTATATTTAAGACTTATATTTCTAACTTATTATTTGTTTTTTGATAAATATATTTTGGAAATCTACTCTGTCTTGACTTTGAACTCCTGTGAAGTAGAAATAGAAGAGCTATTCTCACCCTCGACTCGTCGCTTTCTCATTCTTATTTTAACTAGTAAGCACTTAGACTAGTTTTACTTATCATCTGTGATAAATTTCTTTTTAGATGGGCTTGGCTGTCCAAGACTAGTTTTGCTTACCATCTGTGATAAATTCATTTTTAGATAGGCTTGGCTCTCCAAGGCCCAAGGTTTGACCTCATGTCGGCTCATATTGTTTTCTTGTACTAATCGGTGGTAACTGGCAAGTGGGCTAGTTTAGTCTGGGCAACTCATTGATTTAGGGGGATTGACACCGGACTGTAGGTTCTTCCCATTTCGATTCTGATTTCTGATTGTCTCAAATTTAGTGGTTGAATTTTCATTTTTTTTCAGTTTTTTTAAAAGAAATAAATTAATTTTGATTTTGAATCAGACCAATTGGTTTTGATTGCTTCAAAGTTGATTTTTGTTAAATTAAAAAAATATATTACATATATAAGAGGAGGGAATTTAACTTGGGTCTTTCAAATTATATATATATAGGTTATGTTGACCACCACAATATTTTGTTAAATCAATTTAGATCAATATTGATCTAATTTTAATCTTAAATCAGACATGTCCAGCTTCAGGTTATAACTGCACCATGGCCATGCCTAAGGTGGACTACTGGAAATAAACAAAAAAAAAAAAAAAGGGAGGATTTATACGCAAGAGGCAGTGGGCTCCAAATGACTTTGCCCATCGACAAGACATAATCACGTGTCAATGGACCGATAGTTGCCCAATTATTGGTTTATACGGTGCCAGCCACCCAATTGTCCAGGTGTAGTTGAATCACGTGCAGCATGTCTACATGGCGAATCACGTGAACCCTTTCGACGTCAGCATTTCCATGTCATTTCTACCATGAAGGAGCCAAATTTTTTAAGCTAGACTCTTGAGTTGTGACTCGCTTAACTCTTTTTATTAGAGCGTAAAAGTTTTGACAATTTCATTTCTTTTCTTAACTTTCTCATCCAAGTCTGTCTGTGTATTTGTCCATTTAAAATCTGATTTATTTTTCCAATACAGGTTTCTAAATTACAACGAAATTAAAATCTAACCAGAATTAAAATCTGAATTGAGACCCGAGGATTCTATGGTCTGATCAAACTGAATCAATTGAAATCTAAATTGGGACAGGAGGATTCTACGGTCTAATCAAACTGATGGCCATCCTTGTTTTTGGGGATGTTTCTTATTATATTTGATAAATTTGCCTTAGTAGTTTGTTTGATTCCACCTCCTAGGCTGGTCCAACTTGGTAATTTTGTCCAATATTGCGCTTAATAATGCAAAATAAGATCACTCAAAATCCAGGGTTTGCAAGATAAACTTGAATAGCTGCTTCAAAAGAGACAGCGTCAGAAAATTGCATCCGTCCTGGAATGAAATTAGCTTTAATTTCAACTAATGACTGGATTAGTGGGTGAGGATCAACCAAATTGGAAGATAATCGGAGACCAAGGTATCTTGTCCTGTCGAGCCGGTGCCGATTAGATGGAAAGTGATACCTGATAGGATGATGAGTGGGCCCACTATAGACCACATGGCCATTTTAAGCTGATGCCCTGCACTGCACTTATAGTGCAATTAATATATTTAATTAAAAGTTAGCTGCAACTTGCTTATTCTTTTTAATACATAATTAGGCCATTTTGTGGGTGCTCTAACCATTTTTGTCAAGCTTAATGTGCTCCCCTTAATTATTTTACCCACTGGTTCCCAACTAAAGTCTTGGACATATTGAATCGTGGGTGGGCCACTTCATGTTAAGACTAAAAAGATATTATTTTTTAAAAAAAATTTATATTTTTCGAAGATATTTTATAATTAAAATTAATATTTTATAATTAAAATATTTAAAAATTTTAGTAATAATATCCTGTGGTCTTTAACTCTTTATCAATAATTGACCCATAACATAATATTATAATATGTTTGGCTTCACAACTTTTTTGCACTGAATTTTATTGGTATTTATATAGAGGCATATTTGTAGCTTAGTAAAATTAAGGTTGTGTATTAGATTGATCGTGAAAGCATCATCTTATGTTTTAGTTTAAGATTGTATTCATTAACAACAACATCATTCAAGATGGGCCAAAAAGCATACATAAAGCAAACATCCCATCCGCATTATATTATTATTATTTTTATTAAGTTAAATAATAATTAAAAAAAATTTCAAACTTTTATAAGTTTCTCGATTGTTTAATTTTATTAATTTAATCACTAAATTTTTATAATAATTTTAATTTTAATGACTTTACTTAATTAAATGATTCAATTCAAGTCATTTCCTACTCCAGGTGATTCTCATTTATGCAATTATTTTTATATCTTGCCATAACTCAGCCATATAAACTAAATTATTCTTCATTTATACAAAATGAAAATGGCAATATCAGTTTTAACATTTATTCACTAGGATTGGCTATAAACTATTTGAGAAGTGCTACTTCTCTAACAACCCCTCCTACCCCTAAATTTATATTATTTTTGTCACGACCCAACCTATGGGCCGGACCGGCACTAGGACCTGGGCCAGCCTAAAGCCCCCGAGGCCCGTAGTAAGCCTTAACTATTCATTAACCCAACTCTAAGGCCCATTTGGGCCCAATTTCAAGAAAACAAACGGACAGAGTCCGGCCATAAAATGGACTTTCCAACGGGGAGTTTTTGACTCACCCGACCTGTAAACACAATAAATACTCAATTGGGGAGCTCAGCTCACCCTCCACATACTCATCAACATAAAATAAATGGGAGCTCAGCTCCCTCATCCAATCCATCAACATGCATAACATATTTAAGTTTACAGGTCCAACATGATAAAAATATTACAGACCAAATTCAAATAAATACTGCTAACACATGCGGAAATTCTAGGAGTAATTAAAATTACACAATATTCATAAAAAACGTGCGAGGTAGAAAAGCAGTTTAACCCAGAACAAAATTTCCTACTGTGGCCTGTAAAATTTTTTGAACATGAGTGTGCGTTCGACTCAGAGAGTATTATATCAATCTTATCTATAATCTCTATAATCGTCTAGTACTAATGCAACTGTGGAGTGAAATGCAACATACACAATATTTTCACATCATAACATCAAAAGGTAATTTGGAGCACTCACACACCTGTAACATCATTCATAGTATATGGAGCCGATCCCTATCTGACTCTCTTAAATCCAATCTGGTGCCAGCGAAGAACTCAGCTCGGACTTCCACTTAAATACCAAATCGGGGTCCCAGCGAAGAACTCAAGCCGTGTCTACCCGTCCTATCCATAGTCCACACCACATCACACGCACGCCAACGCACGCACACTGCTCCAAATTACCACAACAACACTCATGGCACATTAACAGTTACCAATGCAACATAATTCGTGCCTAGAGTTTAACTACATAAATATATGCATATAAGTGATGCATGGGCATGCTGAACATATAATAATATCGAAATTACAGTTAAAATTAATATTTTACTCACAAACTTGACGACAATTTACTGTGGCGGCTGGGCGGAGGAAGAAGGCTGTCCCGGCTCACCTGACAATCATATTACATTTATTTAATACAATCTGACTCAATACAACAAGGAAAAAGACCAATTACGTCCTAAGTCGTGCCGAAAATCCGGCAGAGTCTCCCCTATACCTAGGACCTACCCAACCTGCAAAAAGGATTCAAAACACACTTCTATACTCACAATCCATATATCAACAGTTCAATCATATCACACAGCCCCTCCTGGGCCCATCAAATCAGTCATCAATCACAATACGCAAAATTTCAATTTAGTCCTTATTATTGATCATTTTTGCAAAAACTGCCCAAACAAGCTCTAAAAATTATAAAACTTTGCCCCGCGGTCCTTAGCAATATTACTAAGCTATTGCAAAAAGAATCGTAATTTTCTAAGCTACCACGAATATTTTATGGATTTTTAATCCTATTTAAGCACTAGAAAATTACGTAAAAACAAGGTTCGGGTTTACCTTTGCCGATTCCGACTTCGGGAACGCGCTCGGGGCGTCTGACAATGGGGGGCTAGCCAAAACCTCGGCCCAATTCGGAGACTTTTCCGGTAACGGGTCTGTCTGGCCGGAATTTTGCAGACCCGATCAACTGTCGAATTTCCGCGAATCGAGGATACCTACACGAAGCCCATTACACGGGGGTTAGTACATAAAATTTTCAGAATTTTCTAAGCTCATTTAATGCTCGAAAATACACTGCGAAGTTCCGTGGGACCCACCGAAAAACGGTGTCGGAAAAATTCGAAATTTATGTCGTTGCGAAGCTCTCGACGAATGGAGCGTGCTGGTGGCCTCGGTTTCCTCGTGGGATTCACGGTTTTCGAGAAATTTAGCCCAAAAGTCGAAATGGGCTAAAATCTTCCCGAGCTAAAATCGGACAATCCGCTCGATGGATTTCGGCGTTCTTGGTGTCTATGGAAAGCTCTCGCCGAGTAGATGGTTTTGGACACAAGACCCGGTCCAATCGGACCGGATCGGATTTGGCCGAGGAAGGCGGTTGAGCGGCGGCAGGCAGGAGGACCTTCGCGCGTTTGCAGGCAAGTGCCATTTGGTTGGGACGGTGGGGAGGCGGCCGGCGAGGAGGACGAGGCGGTGGCCCGTGGCGGCAGAGGAGGAGAGAGAAAAGAGAGAGAGAAGGGGAGAGCGTCGCGCGCGGGAGGAAGAGGAAGAAAAAGAGAAGAGACCGGTCCGATCCGGTCCGGTTCGATTCGGCCGGTTCGATTCGAAATACAAAATTTTGAATTTTTTACTCTGCCTCGGGACCGAAAACGAGGTCCAAAAATTCCGAAAAAAATTCCCGAAAACTCAGAAAAATACGTAGACTCCAAATATATTTTTAGTTTTGCCACGTGGTCTTTAAATTAATTTTTAAAAATCGTTAAAGTTTATATTTTCGGAAAATCGAACCCGATTTTTAAAATCCGAAAAATCTCAAAAAAATTCCTAAAATTCAAATAAAATTAAAATACCAAAAATACTCATAAATAATAAAATTTGGGGTGTTACATTCTTCTCCCCTTACAGAAAATTCATCCTCGAATTTTTACACAAGGCAGAATAAAGTACATGATTATACATTGAACAAGTATGGGTACTTGCTACGCATGTCCCGCTCTGACTCCCAGGTGCATTCTTCCACTGACTGACTCCTCCACAAAACCTTAACCATAGGGATCTGTTTGGATCTTAGCTGTCTTACTTGGTAGTCCACTATGGCTACAGGTTGCTCCTCAAATGTCAAATTCTCCTTTAGCTCTATCACATCCGGCTGCAGTACATGAGAAGGATCGGGAATGTATTTCCTGAGCATGGAGATGTGAAACACGGGATGAACGTGAGAAAGGTTGGGTGGTAGCTCCAACCGGTAGGCAACTGCTCCAACTCTATCAGTAACCTCAAAAGGTCCGATATACCGAGGTGCCAACTTGCCCTTCTTTCCGAATCTCATGACTCCCTTCATTGGAGATACCTTCAGGAATACATAGTCGCCCACTGCAAACTCCACATCCTCCGTCTGGGTCTGCGTAACTCTTCTGCTCATCGAAAGTGTCCTCGCGTTCTCGATTAAAGGAACTACCTCTGAAGTGTACTGCACTAGGTCTACATCATGCACCCTTGCTTCCCCCATTTCTGTCCAACACAGAGGAGACCTACACTTTCTTCCATATAATGCCTCATAGGGTGCCATCCCTATGCTGGAGTGATAACTGTTGTTGTAGGCAAACTCCACCAAAGCTAGCTGCTCATCCCATTGACCTCCAAAATCCAAGACACTCATGCGAAGCATGTCTTCCAGTGTTTGGATTGTCCTTTCGGACTGTCCGTCTGTCTGAGGGTGGAAAGCTGTACTGAAGTTCAATTGTGTGCCAAGTGCCTCCTGCAACTTTCTCCAAAACCGAGAAGTGAACTGGGGCCCTCTGTCAGATATTATGGAAGCCGGAACTCCATGCAATCTGACTATTTCTCGAATGTAGAGCCGGGCATACTGTGCCACAGAGTATGTAGTCTTCACAGGTAAGAAGTGAGCTGATTTGGTCAAGCGGTCTACAATTACCCATATCGAATCATATCCTCGCGTGGTACGAGGCAACCTACCACAAAATCCATAGTGATCATTTCCCACTTCCATTCTGGGATAGGGAGCTCTTGCAGCTTCCCTGACGGTCTCTGGTGTTCAAACTTCACCTTCTGACAAGTCAAGCACTTGGACACAAAGTCTGCGATGTCTCTCTTCATGCCATTCCACCAATAGCTATCTAAACCCAGAAAACTTCGCACCTCAGTGACTGTTGTAGGCCTAAGCCAATCAGTTACAGCTTCAATTTTCTTGGGATCCACTTGAATACCGTCTCTAGAAACCACGTGTCCCAAGAATGAGATGCTTTCTAGCCAAAATTCACATTTTGAAAATTTGGCATATAGCTGGTGCTCCCTCAACGTCTGCAACACCATCCTCAAGTGCCACACGTGTTCTTCCTCGGTCCGAGAGTATACCAGAATGTCATCTATGAATACGATGACAAAACGGTCCAAAAATGGCTTGAACACCCTGTTCATCAAGTCCATGAAGGCTGCTGGTGCATTAGTGAGTCCAAAAGACATCACCAAGAACTCATAATGACCATATCTTGTCACGAAGCCGTTTTGGACACGTCCTCATTCCCGATTCTCAAGCGATGGTAGCCGATCGCAAGTCTACCAAGGAAAAGAATCTAGCTCCTTGTAGAACATCAAACAGATCATCGATCCGAGGAAGTGGATACTTGTTCTTCACTGTCACCTTGTTCAGCTGTCTGTAGTCGATACACAACCTCAATGACCCATCCTTCTTTCTCACAAATAAAACAGGAGCGCCCCAAGGTGAAGTGCTCGGACGTATAAAACCCTTGTCCAAAAGCTCATGTAGTTGTTCCTTCAGCTCTTTCAATTCTGCTGGTGCCATCCTGTAAGGTGGCATCGATATGGGGTTTGTACCCGGAATAACATCAATGCAGAACTCTATTCCCCTTTCTGGTGGCAACCCTGGAAGCTCTTCAGGGAAGACATCCATAAATTCTCTGACAACAGGAACATTTTCCATGCTGACACCTTCTACAGATGTATCTCTCACTAATGCCAAATACCCTTGGCATCCACGCCTCAACATTTTTCTAGCACTAATTGCTGACACCAAATTATATGGAGCCACGCTCCTGTCACCATCAAAACTAAACTCTTCCACACCAGGTATGTGGAAATACACCTTTTTGTTCCTGCAGTCTAAGGTGGCATAATGAGTTGCCAACCAGTCCATCCCCAGGATTACATCGAAATCCATTACTGGTAGAGGAACCAAGTCTGCTGGGAGGATCTTTCCATCCACTACCACTGGGCTACCCGGAAAAACCATATCTACATCTATGTTGTCACTAAGTGGGGTAGCTACTGACAAAGGGCACTCTAAAGTTGTGGGGTTTCTACCCAACCTCATGGCAAACACAGGGGAGACAAATGAGTGCGTAGCACCCGGATCTATCAAAACACGAGCCTCATAAGAACAGACCAGAAGAATACCTGCCACAACTGCATTGGAAGCCTGAGCATCCTGGTGGGTCAGGGTGAAAACCCGAGCTTGTCCCCTACCCTGAGTGGCAGAACCTTGATACTGACTTCTACCTCCTGATCTGCCTCCAAATCCACTTCCCCCTTGTCCTCGGCCCTGTTGGCCACTAAACTGACTGCCTGCCATGTTGGAAGCACCCGGATACAATTGTCGAGGAACATTTGCAATGTAACCTCGTGACCCCATCCGTGGCTCATCAAAACGGCGATCTCTAGCAAAGTGGCCGGTTGGCCACACAAGCATACTCGACCCCATCAAACAAGGTCTGAATGTCCTCTTCCACTGTGCACACACGGTGCCAAAGAGGATCTGAACCAGAGCGTAATCGCCTTGCCTGAACTATTACCACTCTTTGGATCCGCACTGGTCTGAACCCTCGGGATTTGTGTCTAAAACCACTCCTCTTATTTCTGCTTCTTCCTCTATAAGTAGTTTGGCCACCACTATCCATAGTACCCATGTGGGAACACCGAAGAACCCTCTGCTCTGTTTTCTTTGCTCTTCATTTGTCATCCACAAAGATAGCTAACCTCAACTGCTGCGCTCGATCCACCACCACATCAAAAGACTGATCAGACATCATGGCCAGGTTCGCATACCTCCTGTCAAGCCCCTTTAGGAATCTTTTCACCTTCATCTTTTCTGTAGCTACTGCTGCAGGGGCATATCTGCTCAATTCTAGAAATTCTGTAGCATATTCATCTACAGACCTGCCATTCTGTCTTAAGGCCTCAAAGGCCCACTGCTTCTGATCTCTGAAGCTTTCTGGCACAAACCGATTGATAAAAAGTTTCACAAACTGAGCCCATGTCAAACCCTCCATCCGGGGTAACACGTAGTCATTCATCCATTGCCTAGGCATGGGCCCCATGACGTGCTGCATACACTCTATCAATCTTCTATCAGTCAACTGTAATTCTGTTCCTGCCTGTCTGCAGGAATCCAAAAACCGATATGCGTCGTCTGACACATCATAAGTACCGGGCACCAACTTCTTGAAGTTTATGATCTGTTTGTAAGATTCCTCTCTTGGTGCGGTGGACTGCTGCTGCTGTGGAGGATGGACCATATACTGAGCCATCATGTCGATGGTTCTCTGCATCGACTAGAGTAGGCGCCATGGGGTCCATGGGACCTTGTGCCATAAAGGATCGTTCTGTCTTGGGGGTTGGCTTGCTCCTCTACTTGAGCGACTCTAGGCCTCCTACCCGCCTCCTGGGCGGCGCCTCATCCTGTGCCGACACCTCGTCGGGCACATCTGGTTCTGGTGCAGTGGCAGCTCTCCTGCTTCTACGCATTTTCCTGAAATTCAGCAGCATTAGCCCACAAAATTCAAAACTGCACATTATACAGCTCTATAGACTCATATTTATACATAACATATGAAGCAGAAACTAGAAGCAAAGATGACAATGCAAGACGAATATGGACCCTATTTTTCCGCATGTGACTCTTAGTAGACTCTTCCCAACACTTTAGACAACATTCCCTAAGAATCTGGAGTCTAAGCTCTGATACCACATTTGTCACGACCCAACCTATGGGCTGGACCGGCACTAGGACCTGGGCCAGCCTAAAGCCCCCGAGGCCCGTAGTAAGCCTTAACTATTCATTAACCCAACTCTAAGGCCCATTTGGGCCCAATTTCAAGAAAACAAACGGACAAAGTCCGGCCATAAAATGGACTTTCCAACGGGGAGTTTTTGACTCACCCGACCTGTAAACACAATAAATACTCAATTGGGGAGCTCAGCTCACCCTCCACATACTCATCAACATAAAATAAATGGGAGCTCAGCTCCCTCATCCAATCCATCAACATGCATAACATATTTAAGTTTACAGGTCCAACATGATAAAAATATTACAGACCAAATTCAAATAAATACTGCTAACACATGCGGAAATTCTAGGAGTAATTAAAATTACACAATATTGATAAACAACCTGCGAGGTAGAAAAGCAGGTTAACCCAGAACAAAATATCCTCCTGTGGCCTGTAAAAAATTTTTGAACAGAAGTGAGCGTTCGACTCAGAGAGTAAAATATCAATCTTAACTATAATCTCTATAACTTTCTAGTACTAATTCAACCTGTGTAGTGAAATGCAACATACACAACATTTTCACATCATAACATCAAAAAGGTAATTTGGAGCACTCACACACCTTGTAACATCATTCATAGTATATGGGAGCTGATCCCCTAGACAGCTCTCTTAAATCCAACTGGTGCAGTGAAGAACTCAGCTCTGACTTCCACTTAAATACCAAATCGAGGTCCCAGCGAAGAACTCAAGCCGTGTCTACCCCGAAGGACCGGGTCCCAGCGAAGAACTCAAGCCGTGTCTACCCGTCCTATCCATAGTCCACACCACATCACACGCACGCCAACGCACGCACCGCTCCAAATTACCACAACAACACTCATGGCACATTAACGATTACCAATGCAACATAATTCGTGCCTAGAGTTTAACTACATAAATATATGCATATAAGTGATGCATGGGCATCCGAACATATAATAATATCGAAATTACAGATTAAAATTAATATTTTACTCACAAACTTGACGACAATTTCTTTGGCGGTGGCGGAGGAAGAATGCTGTCCCGGCTCACCTGACAATCATATTACATTTATTTAATACAATCTGACTCAATACAACAAGGAAAAAGACCAATTACGTCCTAAGTCGTGCCGAAAATCCGGCAGAGTCTCCCCTATACCTAGGACCTACCCAACCTGCAAAAAGGATTCAAAATACACTTCTATACTCACAATCCATATATCAACAGTTCAATCATATCACACAGCCCCTCCTGGGCCCATCAAATCAGTCATCAATCACAATACGCAAAATTTCAATTTAGTCCTTATTATTGATCATTTTTGTAAAAACTGCCCAAACAAGCTCTAAAAATTATAAAACTTTGCCCCGTGGTCCTTAGCAATATTACTAAGCTATTGCAAAAAGAATCGTAATTTTCTAAGTTACCACGAATATTTTATGGATTTTTAATCCTATTTAAGCACTAGAAAATTACGTAAAAACAAGGTTCGGGTTTACCCTTGCCGATTCCGACTTCGGGAACGCGCTCGGGGCGTCTGACAATGGGGGGCTAGCCAAAACCTCGGCCCAATTCGGAGACTTTTCCAGAAGCAGTGCATGCGGAATTTTGCGCAGATCGATCAATCGAATTTCTGCGAATCGAGGATACCTACACGAAGCCCATTACACGGGGGTTAGTACATAAAATTTTCAGAATTTTCTAAGCTCATTTAATGCTCGAAAATACACTGCGGTTAGTGGGACCCACCAAAAACGGTGTCGGAAAAATTCGAAATTTATGTCGCGAAGCTCTCGACGAATGGAGCGTCTGGTGGCCTCGGTTTCCTCGTGGGATTCACGGTTTTGAGAAATTTAGCCCAAAAGTCGAAATGGGCTAAAATCTTCCCGAGCTAAAATCGGACAATCCGCTCGATGGATTTCGCGTTCTTGGTGTCTATGGAAAGCTCTCGAGTAGATGGTTTTGACACAAGACCGGTCCAATCGGTGGACCGGATCGGCCGGATTTGGCCGAGAAGGCTGAGCGGCCTTGGCGCGCAGGGACCTTCGCGGCGTTCAGCCGTTCAGGCGTGCCGGCCGGCTACCGTGGAGGCGCGGCGAGGGGAGGACGCAGGGGAGGCGGCTGGCCGGCGGCAGGGGAGGGGAGGAGAGAGAAAAGAGAGAGAGAAAGGGAGAGCGTCGCGCGCGGGAGGAAGAGGAAGAAAAAGAGAAGAGACCGGTCCGATTCGATCGGTCCGATCCGGTCCGGTTCGATTCGGCCGGTTCGATTCGAAATACAAAATTTTGAATTTTTTACTCTACATCGGGACCGAAAACGAGGTCCAAAAATTTCGAAAAAAATTCTCGAAAACTCAGAAAAATACGTAGACTCCAAATATATTTTTAGTTTTGTCACGTGGTCTTTAAATTAATTTTTAAAAATCGTTAAAGTTTATATTTTCGGAAAATCGAACCCGATTTTTAAAATCCGAAAAATCTCAAAAAAATTCCTAAAATTCAAATAAAATTAAAATACCAAAAATACTCATAAATAATAAAATTTGGGGTGTTACAATTTTTTTAGAACTCCTTTCAATGGTTACTTCATATGAGGTTGACTAATAAGAATTTAAAAGTAATTTTAATATTATTAAATTAAATTTTATTAATTAAATATATATTTATATATTTACTCATTTTGTAATTTGAAAATAAATTCATTTCATATTAAAAAAATGAATGAATATTTTTATAACTATATATCCAAATGCTAATAATAATAATAATAATAATAATAATAATAATAATAATAATAATCTAATTAGTAGTTAACAAGGTGGGAACGTGTGCTGGAAAATGGATCCCCATGAGTTTAAGAGTTTTTTTTTTCTCTCTTTCTTGGGTGTAAGTTGATACAAGTGGGGCTGGGGATAAACTCCACGTCAGCCAAGACTCACAACATGTCATGCCATTTTCCAATCCACTTGTCCACACTAGACATCATGGATGCCATCAACCCTTTTACTTCAGCAAACTAATATGAATGTATATATATATAAAATGAAATTAACACATAAAACAAATAAAATTTACATATTTATATTTTAAATTTATAATATATTAAATTTAAATAAGTTTTGTTTTTTCTAATTAATACAACTCTGTATAATAAAACTCTAATTTACTGTTTTGAAAGAAGGAAATGGATTGAATTCTATTAACTCACAAGATGGTATAAGAATTTGAAACAAATTAATTATCACGGACTGCTAACTGCTCTGCGCAGGACTACAAGTTGGGATGATAATGTAAAACTGGAAAAAGAGGTGAAAAGAGGACAGAGTGCATGAGGTGGATAACTTGATGTTATCAATTGGGAATTCTCTTTTGAATCAGTGAAATAAAATCTAATTGTTCTACAAACTTTCAGTCATGTCAGCAACTTGGTCATGTGATATGACCGTTGCTGGTTTCCTAAGCCAGTAGAAATTACTGGGTATAGTTAGAGCTAACCAGAGGCTAGTTGAATCAGGCCAAATTCAAGATCAGCCATGGTAAATGATTCATGGGTTTGAATTGACTCGATGGATATGAATTCTCAATTTTAATTCAAACAGCACCGATGATCAAGTCTAGATATGGTGTAGAGTCAGGCCATGGAGTCGCGTAGAGCTGAGAATTATGTGGATGGGAACTCACTGGTTGCCTTAGGTGCCTTAGAATCGACAGATTTGCCGCCAAAAATTGGCTGGTTTCTTTGTTAGAATAGATATGCGAAACATGCAGATATTGAATTCATAATGGACGCATAAATGGATGGTTTAGATAAGGTTGACCAAGTACCGATGTTCCGACAGGATCCACGTGGTCTGACACCTCAACATCCTCTCTATCCGCACGTTACCTCTGTTTTCTGTCACTTACACACGTGTGAATATTGAAACCCTGTTTCTTGAAGGTTCAGATCAAAATCTTGATTTTGAAGCTTGAAGAACGCTCTTGATAGTTCCATTCATGCATGTTTATAAGTGGATGATTCATTCCATAGGGTCCATACTCGGGTGTCGCTATGATGGAGGCTCTGTGATTGTGCCGTTTGCTATGTAATTAATTTTAACACCATCAAATTAAAATTAATAATCCAGATGATTGCCCTAATATTAACTATATGTATAGGCAGACTTTGTGATGAGTTGCCCAACTCATAAAGGCTTTCACACCAGCTAAGGCCTAATTGGAGGAAAAAGATGGTTTCAAGCTACCAATGGTCATCAATTAATCTAGTAAAAGGGGGTCTTTGATCTTAATTAATCAAGGTTAATTAACTAAAGTTAAAAGAACATATGCCTTGCCCTAATCCGCAATTTGCATCTTCCAGTACTGCTTTACCCAATTTATTTATTGGAAAATTCTTTGCTATCTTTCAAAGTCCATTTTAATTAAGTGGCAATAGTTATTCCATGCCGTTTTACTATTCTCAAGGGCAATGACAATGCATTGTAGAACATCGTCTTAAACATGACAACGTAGCCAAATATATATATATATATATATATATATATATATATATATATATATATACATTCTGCATTCAGAAGGTTATATCCATGATCATATGTTATTTATTTTTGGATTAAAATAATCATAAAATTCCATAAAAGAAGAACCATCACATGATGATTTGCTTTGTCTTTTACACAATATTTTACTATTTTCCCCTGCAAATATTTATACGATATTTTAATATTAGTTAGAACTTTAAACTTAAATATATATACTTTTATCAAAAGAAAAATTTTATAGCTCACATTTAAAATTTAAGATGGTGATTTCTGTCAATTTTATTATTATTTTTATTGATCATTATTAAATTTATAGTATATATAATAAAATGAAAAATGAAAAAATTTTTTATTAGTTTGGAAGAGGAAATTTTTTTTTTTTTTTTGAGAAAATTAAAAAAAGAAAAGAAAAGAATATGATCGTGTGGGATGAGATTGGCAAATGAGGTCAAGGGGGCAAGGCCAAGGCCCTTGGTAGTGTCTTGGTAATTGCTTGGATTGGATTCTGCTTTTACCGCACGCTTTTCTACCATTTTCTCTTCAAAAACTCTCTTATTATTATATCTTTCTCTTTCCCATTCAATCCTCTTTCTGGGTATCCAAACTCCTCCATTTTTATTATATAGTAAACTATTTTCAATATTCCTTTCTGCTTCTCTTTTCTTTTCTTTTCTTTTTTCTCTTCACAGCTCAACTATCCCACAATTTTCACTGATAAGTCTCTCTTCTCTCTTCATCTTTAAGTATCTCTTCATTTTGAAGTATATATTTATATATATATTTCTTTATATTCTTTTTTGGTTGCTGTAAGTGCATATCCATATCATCAATCTGATCTGTTAATTTCTTCCCTTTTCCTTTGAAAGATCTGATTCCCGTTTGTGATGTAAATGATAATTTACTTGTTCACAAGAACTGCTAAACATGACAAGAATTTTAAGCTTCAGCTTTAATAACTCCTCTGAGGTTTGTTTCATGGGCTTTTCCCCATGGGGAAGCTGTTGTTTATGAGTTATAGCCTTGTCAGCTTGATTTCAGGACTAGTGTTTTTGTGGGTATATATGAAGTGAGAAACTTCTTCAGTATTTTCCTGTACGAGAGCATTAATTCAAGTTAAGTGGTCGAGGTCGACGATTAGTAACGAATCTCCAGCTTCTGGATCCTCTCTTAAAGAAAATTTCTCCAACTTTATTTCTTGAAAGCTCAACCAGTTTGAGCTAATTAGAAAGATTTTGTTGAATTCTTCGGTGGATCTTGTTGGTCTCTCTATTGTTAGAAAGCAAGCTTAGTTTCTTGTTCACAGCATAAATTAAACGAGAATCAGATCGGTTGAGAAGAGAAAGCTGGCAAATAAGTGGTGGGAGAGAGTAGATGTGGCGATGGCGGGGTATCAGCCAACAGCAACAGGTGCAGGTTCTCGCTATGTTCACCAACTCCTCAGACCCGAGCTGCATCTTCAAAGACCTTCAATTCCTGGCCAACTATCCCCGGATTCTAAGGACAACACCTCACCTCAAGCCAAAGACCACAAGGATGCTGACACCGACGCCGCCGCCACCAGCTCTGGAAGCAATCGCCGCCCTCGAGGCCGCCCTCCTGGCTCCAAGAATAAACCCAGGCCCCCGATTATTGTAACGCGCGACAGCCCCAATGCCCTCCGATCCCACGTGCTGGAGATTTCCGCTGGCAGCGACATCATGGAGAGCGTGTCCAATTATGCGAGGAAGAGAGGAAGAGGAGTCTGTGTACTCAGCGGCAACGGGACAGTTGCCAACGTTACACTGAAGCAACCAGCGTCTCCTGCAGGGAGTGTGGTGACTTTGCACGGTAGGTTCGAGATTCTTTCCCTCTCTGGAACTGTGCTTCCTCCACCAGCGCCGCCTGGGGCAGGAGGGTTGTCTATATTCTTGTCTGGTGGACAGGGGCAGGTTGTTGGAGGAAGTGTTATAGGACCCTTGGTGGCTTCTGGGCCGGTGATTTTGATGGCTGCATCGTTTGCAAACGCTGTGTTTGAGCGATTGCCTTTGGATGAGGAGGAGGGAAATGTTCAAGTTCAGTCCACGGCTTCACAATCTTCAGGTGTGACAGGAAGTGTTGGGGCTGGGCAACTGGGTGATGGTGTAGGAGGAGGCAGCGGTAGTGGGAGCGGCAGCGGAGGTGCTTTTTTTAACATCGGAGGGAATGTGGGGAATTATCCGTTTTCAGGTGATTTGTTTGGATGGGGTGGCAGTGGTGCAAGGCCACCATTTTAAATAGAAAACCATTATCAGAATATATCATTTTGTATGATAAAAATTTATGGGTATGATGGAGATGAGATCTTTCTTCTCATTAATTCATTGACATGAGAAAAAAGAAGGGTCTGAAAACTGAAGATGTATATTCATGGAGGCTGCTTTCAATACTTGGTTTTGCATCTGCTAGCTAGCAATGGAATTTGCAGACTTGTCTGTCAAGGTTAGTATGTTCAATTTCATGTATAAAACCATCTGGTTTCCCCTTTTTCTTTTCCTTTCTAATATATTTTTTCTAGTTTAATAATTGCTAGTTGCAATTTGAGGCTACATATTTTATGATGCTCAACTCCCTACCTAGCTAGGGTTTATATATTAATATATGTTTCCATTTCCTGGGCAGAACTTTATCATATGCTTTTGTTTTGATTTGAATACAAGAATTAATATGAATTTCTATTTGAAAAATATACATATGCTGGTGGGATGTTTCCTATAGATAGATGGGACTTCGTTTTCAATAATCTGCATTACATTAAATAATAATTTGTACAAAAATTAATGTACATCTTCATATAATTAACCTAGTACTTTATTTTTTTTAAAAAAAAAATTAATCCTCCTTTGTTTTTAGTAGTAATGTTGGTTGCATCTAGTGATCACCACTTGTATAATTTTATATAATATATACATCACAGCCTCAGCCAGAAACTGCAGTAATCTGTGTTTGTGTTTGCATGTGGCCATCTTTTGATTATCTCATTTTTGGCTTACTTATCTAAGAAAAAAGCATTGTGAAGAACCTAAAAGCCTGTTCCTCTTTTACAGCAAAAAAAGAAAAAAAGAAGAAAAAGAAAACCCTAGTTCTGAACTTCGAGAACAATGGATGCCCCAGTATATCTTTTTATTTTAATCTCTCTTTCTCTCCTCCTCTCCCTCTCCCTCTCCCTCTCCCTTCTGCTGCCAACTTACAGTTTTCTGACTGAGCGTTACAGCAGTGGAAACTAGAGAAAGAAACTTCTCTGGTCAGTTACAATAATATGAATATTAACATATAAATGTGCATATGGTGTGGTAGACAGACATTGAAACCATATCTAGAGCTTTGAGTTGATAATTATGAAAAATGATAGAAAACCAATTCCCAAAGAAAAGGGGAAAAAAATCTTGCAAAAATATAAAGAAATTGGTTGGAAATATGGGATTTTGAAACTTGAGAAAGGGAAATAAAATGTTTCATAGGAAATTGAGAAAATGGTTGTCTATCTCTTTCTGATTGTTTTATGAAGTTCCTAATTAAACTCATTTCCGGATTGCCATGAAGTGGCATGGCATTTCTGCCTCTTTCTTTCGTTACAAACGATGTGGTATGGTCATGGTTTCAGGTTTCTTACATGCATATACATTAATGGGATCCGTTCTTATATGCTTAAAGAATTAAAGATATCCCTGTCACATGCCAAGTCCTGTGTTCTTTTTCCTGATTTGTTCAAGAATAACATATATATATATATATATATATATATATATATATATATATATATATATATATATATAGATTTTTAATAGTCTTATTAAGGAGAATTTTTGCTTAAAACATAGACTCAAAATATAAATATATAGAATTTATATATTTAATGGGTGAATTCCATTATATATTTTATGTCTTAAATTTACAATGAATTGAATCTAAGAAAGAAAAATCCATCTTATTAATTAGTATTTCCTTTATAATTATGTGTATAATTGTTGATGGATTAATTTTTCTCATAGGTTTGCATATATTACCTTTGCTGGAAACACATTTAGGTTATGTTTACAATGGATGTCTCCTAAAATCTAGCTTCAAATTAATAGATGGCTAGTATTTGTATGTAATTCTCTATTTGAGCACCAATTAAGAAAAACTTTAAAAGTCTGCCACTAATTTGATTGAAAAAAAAAATCTTATTTATATTCAGATGTATAACTTGATTTATACATCATATAATTTTAGGTAGAATTTATATTAATTTTAAAAATTATTTACAATAATTAATTAATATATTATATATCTATTAATTTGTATATCTGACCTACATAGTGTTAATTAATGTATGCTAAAACTATGAAGATGTTGATTTTTCAATTTATTTTGCCCAAATTGGTTATCAGTAAATATAGGTTCCCATATCCTTTGGGTATATTATAATTTTATAAATAAAGAAAAAAAGAAGGAAAATACATTAAATAAAAGGAGGATAATGTTAATAAAATGAATTCATGTTGATACATTTAATCATCAATTTTTTAAAATTTAATCTAAAAAATTATAATAATAGCAATTATAGACTCTTTTTGTTAATATAAATTATATTTGAAATAAAATTAGTTATTCCGAATTAGTTCTGAAAATTATTTTAGACGAAGAAATTAGGAATCAAAATTGTATGAAGAAAATTTTAGGCAATTAAAGTGAAAAATAAAAAATTTTCATGGTTTTAAAAATTTTATAATGTTGTTTTATTGTTTGAGACAAAGTGAAGGATATTTGAACAAGACAACCCACTAATTTAATTGATTGAAAAAGGAAAATTTTGGAAGTTTTTAAAAATACTCAAAATTATATTTTATAAAATCATGAGTTTTCTCAAATATAAGTTCATAGTTTTAAAATATAATAAAAAAAATTCTCTTATTACCTTAATACCTTACAAAAACATATTTCCAAATAGAGTATAATAATAATAATAATAATAATAATAATAATAATAATAATAATAATAATAATAATAATAATCAAACCCATAGCTGCAACTACTACCATGATCACTGCTCCAGCAAAGGAATGTGCAAGTGGAAAAGAAATTAAGAGAGAGAGAGAGAGAGAGAGAGAGAGAGAGAGAGAAGAGAAGAGAACTAGGGGCTATGCTTCTCAACTGCATGGGCAGAAATAGCAAACATTTTGATAAATTCCAAGCAATCACCGATGGCATCTGAATTAAATGAAGTGGAGGAAGAGACATAACTTGGTATTGCTTCAAGATTACCATTGCTTCTGATTCTCTTAGTACTAGTTATACTACATTTTTGGAGCAATTTTATGGCCCGTCCTGAAAACTTCCACTTGCAGAAGCATCTCTTGAACCTTAAAAATCTCATGCCAATCCACTGAACTGAAAGCCATCTTGTTTTCAACCTGAAACCTTTTCTCTGATGCTTTTTCTCCCCCTTGATGCTGCAGTACTCCATTCTCTTTCGCATGAGAATTTATGGGTCTTGGCAAGTTTCCTCTCTAATGCAAAGACCAACCACGTCTATACTTTAGCTCATATTATATGGCAGAACCACCTTTGTTCTGTTTGGCTTTAGTTTGTGAGGCGCACTAGCTAGGACTCCAGTTCATCTGCAATCACTAATGAACTGTACTGAGATCGTGGGTTAGCATAATATTGAGAAGGGATTGCTTCATGATTTTCCTTTTTATTTTATTGTCTGCTTCCTGGCTACAGTCCGATTTGGTCTGGAATCAGATCCATCTAATTCAGACTTGAAATCGAACTAAAATTGATCTAAACCGACTTAATTTGAGCATGCTACTGAAACCATTCAATTTAGTTCAATTCTAAGTCAAAAGTTCTTTTCTTTAAAGAAATAATAATAATAATAAAAACCAAACCAAAATCAAGACCGAGAACCTTGTAATGCAATCCCAAGTCCCTTAAATCATTGAATCGAAACCAGTCCAGTTTACTATTGAACCAAAACTGACCCAGACTCTGGCCAGGTCCATCTGCTTATCAGACATTAGGACAGAGTACGTCACAAAGCCCTACTGATATTTATTTTGGGCCCAATTTAACCCTTAGGCGCCTCAAAATAAAGGAGCAAGACTATCTATATCTTGCGTTTGCCCGTCTGAAACAAAAAGATTTAACATTCGAACTAACAAAATTTCCTTTTAATGTACATTTTCTTTCACAAAGAAAGAAACGTTCACTTTATAATGGGCCAACACTAATAGAAACGACAATTACATGAACTGCATTGACAAGTTAATCATCCTACCCAGTTCCAAGCTGGTTGTCCATCAAACTCGACTGATTGCATTTCAAATTAAATATTTATCAGTGTACGAACACGAGCGTTTTTACATTCATTAAACCCGGAAGTGGGGTGAAGGTCGCGCAACTCCACACTCTCACGCGGAATAGCATCAGCTCTCTCAAGCATCGCATGCAAGGCAGTTTTCTGAGTCCCCACAGAAATATACACCCGGCGAATGGGATCATAATCCAGTGATCTAGGCTCGGGCAAGCTAGCCTGGGATCGCACTAATATATCACCTTTCCCGTATCTATAGTTCAGGTCAGTTAAAAAAAAAAAAAAGAAAACTCAATTCAAAACAATTAGGTCAGATATTAGTTAATAGTAGTCATTATCACCAAGACAGCCAAAGAGCCTACCATAACCCAGAAGTATGCCACTGGACCATTTCTTACCAGCTGCTACTAGTGTTTACCAATAAGCCATTAAC
Source organism: Hevea brasiliensis (assembly GCF_030052815.1). NCBI lineage: Eukaryota > Viridiplantae > Streptophyta > Magnoliopsida > Malpighiales > Euphorbiaceae > Hevea > Hevea brasiliensis. The sequence goes on along the minus strand of NC_079494.1, from coordinate 607,173 downwards.
TAATCAGAAGTCCTTCCCGCCAGATTACTTTTAAACTGAGCACACAGATCCAGGCAAAATCCAGAGGGTGACTTCCTCATAAATTGACACATGCTGCAACTTCAACAATTAACAGATCTTCTGAAACTAATTTGTAAATTGCACATAAGATGAATTGCTTCTACAAAGTCTGATGGTTCGAACTATTTAAATAAGAAACAATTGTCTTGACAATGCCCTCGTTGCAACTTTGACCTTCATGCCGTTTCTCCCAAGGATATAAAATTTACCCATGAAGCTGTTTATCAAGCTCACAGAAAAGTGAAACTCATGCTGATCCTCGCTCGAAAGGGACACGAACATAGAGTCGGCCATGAAGGCTAACAACAGCAGACGTTTGAAGAGGATCTATTCTTGAAGGTAAGCTTATGACCTGATCAACACATCCAACCAAGGTATTTCAAAAGATTTTTGCAGGGCTCACAAACAAGCTAAACATAATTAGAAAAACTTTTTTTACATTATAACAAGATAGCATACCCCCATATAGCACATTATTGCTTGATTATGATTAAGGCCCTCAACAGTATATGGCAAAAAATAATTGTAAATTTGACAAGATGGAATGTCTAGCAGGGGAACTGGGGAAGCAATTAACTTTTCCCTTAAACGACAAATCTCATGCTCTTGGTTCTGCACAATCCTTCCCTTGGAATTGGCAGCCATGGAGAACTCCAAATGAACTTGAGTACTCTTCATTTCTTCAGTAAGTTAAAGAGTATATTAGGTCCCCTCTCCCCAGCAGCTCTCTCCCTTCCCCCAACCCCACCCTTTCTCTTCTCTCTCTTATCTACCTGGGAAATCAAAGAAATACCTTCTTGAAGGGTGTTATACCCCAAGGATTGTCAAGCTGCTCAGGCTGACCTGTTATAACCAGGCGTCCAGCAGGATCTGATTGAACTCGCACCTGAATTCCACACAAGGTAGGGATGACTACAAAGATAATAATAGAATAATAGACTTTGTAAGTTATTAATTGATAAAAAAAAAAAGGAAAATTTTTCAAAATTCAAAAAGAGAAGCAAAAAACACATCCTTGATCACCTGGTGTAACTACAAACTCCACTTTGGCTTTGAGTACAAGCAAGAATGAGCTTTAAAGCTAATTCCTTTTTTTTTTTTAATTTATTATTTTATGAAATCCTAATAAATTCTATCTATTACTTGTACCATCTCAAACTTCAATAAAAATTTGCATTTGCAATTATATATTTACATGCACACATAATATATACCCAGCAGCACATCTGCACGCAACCAATCATAGGTAGACATGCATTTCTCTATTTGATCAGCCTATACATTTGCTTCATGTGTGTATATAAGATCATGAGATATGATCTGAGAATGACAACTCAAATCAATTTAAAATAACTCCAGAAAAGAAAAGGCAAAGAAATGGGCGCCTTTCACTGCAATATGTCAAAAAAAATCTAAAAGAGTAAAAATTTCATGAGCAGCGCTCACCTCCTCTCGCAAAAGCCCAGGGACTAAAGCATACACCTCAAAGCAATCTTTCTGTGCAAAGGAACAGTGCATTGCCAATGTGTCAGTACTATGGTAGAAAGAACCTGGTGACTAACCCAAATTCCATTATACAGTCATAGCTTAGAGCTATTGCAATTTAAGCTTAAAGAAAACAGCAGACACTTACAGATTCCCGAACGTTGATCTTCACCCAATCAGCAGAGGGTCCAACATCAACAATTTCCATTTCCAGTCTACCAGGGAAAGTAAACAAACAAATATTTAGAATTGCTTGATCAGGAAACATAAAAGAAAATGCAGTAGCATGTCTAGTTTTGGATTATTTTCTTGGGGAAATTTTGGTTCATCATCACACATAGCCACATAGAAGCAGGTGGATAAAGATGAGTTGGTTAAGTGCATGGTAGATGATTTAACCTTTCTAGGAGTGATTCAATTAACAAGTGCATCAAGTTGTATATGCTTTACACTGATGTTCACTCCTTGTATAGGATTTTATGAAGTTCAACCATGATTGCAAGAACATATTCCTTCATTGAAAAAAAAAAACTATCAAGAACATAAAGAGAGCTATTAAAATTTACACAACGATTCTTATTTGTTGAAAGAACATAATGCTAAATTGTCAATGTGCTGAAGATAACTACATATGGAATAAAAGAATCATTCATGAGAAGAACCACAAATAATTGTCCACAGTGTTGAACTTAAATGAAGTTCAGAGCAAAGTAAAGAAAATGTTAAAGATACAAGAAGGGAACAATAAATCTATAAGGGAATGATCAGAATCTTAACTCTTTATCTGTTTCGATACTTGCAATTTTTTCGGGATGCTCCAGGTTAGTCTTCTGTTTATGCATACCTGACTTGACAATCATTATTAGAATGAGAGTGTAACTTAGCATCAACTATATGCTGGCCAAAAAGATTTCAAGTAATAGGGAGTACCAATGCTTTTTAGGGGTTTTTCACGCCTTGGTGCAGAATTCAGGTTCTTGTCCTGTTTAAGAAAAGATGAAAAACATTATTGTACCTCATTGAATGTCAAATATAAAATCTCACATGAAGACACGATGATCAGGCTTGAAGTTAGAACAAACCTTAATGATTGGCTCGCTAACCTCGCCATATCCAAGAAGACGATGGGCATGCCAACCCTGCATAGCACGAGCTGCAGCATCCCTTCTTGCCCTACCAGATCCTGGTGCTTGGTAGCCACTTACCTGCACATGAAACTCAAGAATGTGGATGAGAGAGAGATGACATTAAATAAAAATACTTGCACATGAAATTCAGGAACGTGGATGAGAGACAGATGGACATCAAATAAAAATCATAAAGCAAATAAATAAATTTTAATAATAAGCTTTGTTCCCAGCTACTTCAATTCACAAGCACCAGCATACAAAAGATTAAATATAATATTGCACCTAACAAGCAGAATAAGGCTTGTATTTGCACAAGCCTACAACTTCATGTTAGGAGAGGGGGTTACGGAGGGAAAAGCTAGTATTACAGTTACAAATGTCTTGGAAGAGTATTATAACTGATAGAAGCAGTTACTAGCTAGAGGAAGTATAAAAATAGAAACAGTACTTGTCATCACTCATTCAAGAACCAACACAAAGAATTATCTTCTTCTTTCATTCTCTCTAAATCTTCTCCCCTTTCTGTTTCTTTTTCTCAACCCAGTCTATTTCTATCTCTCTCTCCCTATTTCTCTGTTTTGAAGGTCATTATAGTTTGGGAAAAAAAAAGGTCATTATAGGTCAGATAAGTAAAACCTCATAAATGTGGTTTTCACACAGTGAAGCTTCAACAAATAAATGGTTTTTACCATTCTAGAAATTGCAATTTTCCTCATGGAAGCCTATGAGTTGCCCAAGTTTATATGTTTAAACAACCAATTTGAAACCTGAAACCATCTATGGTTGTGTATTTATGTCTAAATATTGATAACCTAAAAGAACTCAAGCTTAAGCAAATTTCAATTTCAGACACAAAAGAACTCAAGCCTAGCTCTTAACCATATGAGTAGTCATAGCCTCTCCCTCTCTCTCAGTGATTGTCATCATCATCATCGTCATCATTATTATTATTATTATAAAGACAATACAGAACCTTACAAATTTTCTATAGTTCTCAATGCTTTAACATGAAACATTCTATTCATATTGGCAGCAAGTCACAACAATAGCATTTAATGACCTCACTCTTAAAGCTTTTCCAAGTGCTACAGAACAACTATCATGAGAAGGAAAGAAACTGTACCTCCTTCTCTACAACAGAAGGCTGATGCAGGGGTGAACCAGGAAGCTGAAGCTCACCATTTTGGGTCTTATGCTTTTCATATTCCAAAAGTGCCTGCAGTAACTGAAAGGATAAGGAATAGAGGACACAATAAAATATGCAAACAAATGAAGGAAGTTTTTTATGCAAATGATGACAGATATGTAACTGGTACTGCTAAAAATTTGAGATGCAGATTTCTAGGCAAAAGATATCAATCTTATTTCTTATGGCATTCAAATGCCACAGGAAGGGATCCAATCTCAGTTCCACTCTTGGAAAGATAATGCATAGAAAGTTGTGCATCAGCATTAATTTTATAATCTGAGTCAACTATCACTTACTCTCTTCCTCTCTCCCCCCTTCTAAGGGAGAGAAAGGAGATAGCATTGTAAATGACAAGCTCACTTCAAAATGATGCTTCTGTTATAGATTGCCCAAACACCATTTTCAAAGCTAGAAGAGAGAAAAATGGAATTATAATCTAAGATATTTAACCCATTATGGTCCCACATCATAGTGTTTGACAATAATTCAATTGGAATCTCAAACATCGAGCATTTTCCCAATTGAAAGGCATTACCTTCTCGTAGAAAATTCGGAATGTCCAAGAAACTGTTGTGCAGGTCCTGTAAGAAAGAGTTCGAGAATTGAATATTGGTTGTTGGGATAGCAAGCATATTTTCCAACTTCTACTCATCGAATGTCAATATAAATTATGCTAACATGTCAAAAGTTTGATGTCTACAAACAAGAAAGTTTGAATTATATAAAAGCAGATAAAAATTATGATATAGAGTCAGCTTTCTGCAGGCTGAGTTGAACTATCAGCTGTCAGAAACTTAAAACTTTATAAAGAATGCAACAGAAAAATGGCTGAACAACTCCAGTTACTCCATTCCAACTCCATAAATATTACATTATTGTTTAAAGATATCTTTACAACTCCTTACTTAGGAGGATGGAAAGACTCGCCTACTTGCCGCCACAACTTGGAAGCAGTGACCTACAGATATGGGAAAATAAAAGCAGTTCCGCCATATGAGAATAGTAAAATATATATTCAAATCCATGTAACCAAAGTATTAAAGCACATAATAATTTCATCACAACACATAAGCATATTCAGCCAAAACTTGCCACTCAAATCCATTAATCAGATGCAATTCCAGATTCTTATTGATGATTTAAACTAACATCAAACAATTAGTGGTTTGAAAGTTATCTTTTATTTTAAACATCAATTTTAAGATATGGCTAATAGATCAATGTCCAATAAAGAGCCCAGAACATGCAGCTTTCTTCCCTTATCCTGGGTTTATTTCTTTTAGCAACTATTATTGGGACAAAAAAAAAAAAAACCCAATGAGGCTGGATATTTCCTAGTCTGCTAAGTACCAAATGTACTGTACTTATTTGGTAGCCATTTTACTTCAACTTGTGTTCATGACTTCATATCCAATGTGGCATGCATTTAGGTGTCTACCTTGTTGAGGTAGGATGCTTCATGCACTGGGTCACCCTTTACCTTGTTGAGGTGGGTTATTAGATAGATCTAGGAAGGAAGTGCACATATGGAGCAAGTATACAACATTCCAACTATTTCCATAACTAAAACCAGTCTGTCCAGAATCCAGAATATTGTTATTGTAGCTACTTTGGGCACAATGCTTTGGCTAAGAGTAATAAAAAATTATAAGAGGTAATCAAAATGTTCTAAAATGTAAAAACACCTTAAAAGCAACCCTTGATGCTTCTGGCTACAAAGCAATTCAACACACAGTGCAACAAAAATAAATAAAATAAAATAAAATAAACCACAATTAAGACTTATGTAGCAATAGACATTCGTGACCTCAACAGATTTTCATCCTCATGACTCAATCATTTCCGGATATCAGGATATTTGTGATATAACAAAGCAATAGTCCATTCAAGTACAGGCCTCTAGCAAGCAATGCCAAAATTAACTAATAGAAACTGGTAGATGAAAGTGATAATGTTAACAGATATGCAGAACAGAGCAATAAAAATAGCCATAAGTTCAAAAGCAAAATAAGCATACCACTTCATAGCCACCAAGTCTGATAACAGCTCTAAATAACCTAATTCACACAGACAAGGCCCAAAAAGGTTAGTTCACATCTGAAACCAGGCACAGATCCACTAAAACTACTATTACATGAAACTTACTTCAAACAGTTTAATGGCTCTCCATAAAATTTAGGGGGCTTGAATTCCAGGGCATGTTCCCTGTAAAAAGTTTCCAGCTCCCTCATGAATGCTGCTCTCTCCTCTGGGGTGCCTGATTCATCAGCCTCCCCCATCTGCAATTCAAACAATACTTGTATGATTTGTTGCAATGATTCTTGTACTTCTAATATTCACTATAACACATAGTTCACTAAATCACCTCAACATCAGTCCACACACTCTTGGACTTTGAAACACTCTCATGCCTTGATCTGGGAGTTGAATGCTTCCCCTGAGGAGGGGGAGTAACATTTTCTAGCTGGTTATGAAAATGGGTAGTATCACCATCGATTTTATTTTCAGGCACTTTAGTACTAACAGAATCATTGACATTGGCATCAAGAGTAGTTTTGTTATCAGGTACAACTTCATTCTCACCCATAGGAACATCACTCGGCAATGTGTCAATCTTAACTTCAGCAGATTTTTTCCCATTTTCATTTATTTTTTGATTCTTCGGCTGGTCAGTTGATACTTCCTCCTGAACACTGGCATCAACAAGGTTGACATCAGAGCCACCGGCCAAGTCTTGATCTTGACTCGGCATTTCAGTACCTTCCATTCTGTAGTATAAAGCATTAAAGCAACATATTAATAAGGGTTCATTGGAGAGGAATAAAATATATGCACAATTCATAAAGACTACAGTTTTCCTAGTGAAAGGACGCTTTAAAAAAAAAGAAAGAAAGAAAGAAAGAAAGGAGTGAACTTTCTTTAAAAAATAATTCCCAGAAAAGGGAAGAAAGGGAAAAAAAATTGCTTGAAGAATTAGATTTTCTAGAGAAAAACAAAACCCTAACTTTCAGTTCAATTAAGGGAAAAATGCTTTCAAAAGTTTATCATTTTTCAGGGCAAAATCATATTTCAAACAATAGAAATTGTTTTGCCAAGGGCCAAGAGGAAGAAAAGAAAAGCTTGTTTTACCTAACTATTTTGAATTCCTAATAAAATGAAAGAAAAATGTGAAAAAAGGTTACCTGCAAAAAAGAGATTGTAGAGAGCAAGGTCACAAGAGGGAGAGAAATTTGAAGAAAGCGAAAGAGAAGATGTCCAACGGCGTCGTGGAAGGGCTAGGTATGGACAATGCAGGTCACAAAGAGAGGTCAGGGAGGGAGATGAAGAGAGCTGCGAAATCTATTAATTATTTTCCAGCAAACATAGAAAGCAACGTTCATTGCAGGTAGGTACAGGCGAATGGATTTCCAAAATTATATTTAATTAAAAAAAAAAAGAAGAAAAAGAAATTGAAAACCGGCGGTGGCGGTCTGGTGGAGCTCATTCGAGATAATAAGGACAAAAAGAATAGCAGAGCAAATCCACGGCGGACTGAACCTCTCTCTCTCTCTCTGGATTGAGAGTTCGAATTAATTTTTCGATTCCACAGGGATGAACACCTGGAAGACTTTATTAGGTGTATTTACCTTATTATCCTCTATGTAATTACTATGTTGCCCTGTCCGTAACTCAAATTCAATTTCGTTTTTTTTTAATCAAAATTTTCATCTTGGGTTGAGGCTTATAACACACTCTCATTTGATAAAAAGATCCTGTTACTGTTGTTGATGAGAATATTTTAATTTATTTATATAACATATTAAAGTTAAAAAAATCTATTTAATTTATTTATATGGCAATTTATTTTTTCCTTTTACTTTTTTTTATAATTATGTTATTTACTTTTTATAAGATAAATTAACTTATATATAATTTATTATAAAAAAATAAAATTATTACAATAATCAAATTAAATTATTATATTTATATATAAACGAGTTTAATAATTATTAATTAAAATTTAATTTTAAAATTTATATAAAATCACTTAAAATGTAACTAATATCCACAAACAAAGTCATATCCATTTTGATATTTGATTCTGTACCATAAGAAAAGGGTAATCTTATCTCTACATTTTGTTGGGAAGGTAATGATTTTGATGTAGAGGATGCAATTATTATTGAATTTTTTTAAAGGATATCGGTGTTATAGCAAGATTGTGAATGATTCAATGAACCGTAAAGCTTGAGAAGCTACTTGCTAATGGCAACTAACGCTATACGTGTTGCTTTCCACGCTTTTTTATACCCTTTGCTTCCCTGCCTATCTATATAATGTCATTCTCTGTTTCAGTTTTGTTCTGTGAGTTGACGTTGATCCATTCTCCTATCTACACATGCACACGTATTAATCCTGACCAAGAATCGCCCATGTTTCACTCAACATGCAATTCTGCATCATTCCAGGAAAGCCATATTTAGCAAGGCATTTTAGATTAGATTATTTGATAGGAAGTCGAGTTAGCTCATTCTGTTGTCTGATATATCACATACCATTTGAAGATAAACCTCTGGCCTTTATCAATGATGCATTCTGGTTGGCTGTTGTATCTATCATTACATTTATATTATTGTCTCCTGTCCATGTTACGCCATTAAATTCTATGTTCAACTACCTCCTAACGTACGGTAACCCTATACTTGGTGATCGAAACTTCTTGTTTTTTTCATTAAGGTTCCTACAATCGACTTTGGGAGAGTCAGATCTCTACCCGGGACGTGAAAGTCGATCATCTTCATATTTGCTAAAGAAATTTTCATCAACATGGGGCTTTTGGATCTCTTCATTGCGTCAACGATTCCAGTCTTGAAAGTGCTACTGATAACTGCACTCGGGACCTTTCTTGCTCTAGATCGGGTCGATATCTTGAGGGAAGATGCTAGGAAGCACGTAAATAATGTAAGCTATTGGTACTTTGATTTCAGAGTCTCCAGCTCTTCTTGTTTCTTGTTATAATCCAGTTTTATGGTTCACTCTTTTGAGTTCCTTGCCTAACTCTCAACATTTTTGGGTTGAACAGGTTGTATTTTATGTATTCAATCCCGCCCTTGTGGCCTCCAAACTTGCTGAAACTGTAACATATGAAAGCATAGTGAAGTTGTGAGTGAAGTTGATCAATTTTTTATCAGCATGAAAACCGTCTGTTCAATGTTCAATTGATGTTTATTAAAGTAAATTTGATTATAAATTCTGTAGGTGGTTCATGCCATTAAATATCCTCATCACATTTATCATTGGTTCAATACTTGGCTGGATTCTTGTTCAATTTACGAGGCCTCCCCCACACATACGAGGCCTCATAGTTGGTTGCTGTGCTGCTGGTAAACTTAAATTCTAATGCATGTACCGTTATTTGGTCTAGGATCTGCTGTCTAAGCAGGAAACTCTCCATTTGACATCTCTAATAAATTAGTTTTTCTTGGATTTTCGTTTTCTCGTTATGAACGTAGCTGATTCTTCTCTTCCAAAGTAATCCTGTATAACTTGTGTCTTTAAAAAGTATATGTTCAATTTGATGAACTCGAAACTTTTTTCCTCCTTGCAGTATATTGTTTCTTGGTCTTGAATAGTGTTTATGTGAGCAGGGAATTTGGGGAACATGTTTCTTATTATGATCCCGGCAGTTTGTAAAGAAAAAGGAAGCCCATTTGGAGCTCCTGATGTCTGTCAGTCATACGGATTGGCTTATGTTTCATTTTCAATGGCGGTATGTACTACAGACTTGTATCTTGTTTTATATCACTTAATTATGGAGGACTTACTCCAAATATTATTTTTGTTCTCTTCAGATAGGAGCCATTTATCTATGGTCTTATGTGTACAATATCGTTCGGGCTTCTGCAGCTGGAACCACCATAGAATCCACAAGGCTAATACACAGGTCAATCTTCAAGAGAAAGTTCTACAGCTGAATTGGGGAGTTGTACAGAACCGCTGCTTCCTTCCAAGGAGCCCCTGGCATCTGAACACCGTATAGATCAATATGCACTTCCCAGAACTAAGCAAATCGAGGTTGTTCCCTGCCTGTACTCTTAACCTTCTCGCTTCTTACATGAGTAGTTCCTCATATTCGTCTCTGAGACATAAGATTTTTATATACTCATGAAAACTACTTTTGGAGGTTAAAGAATTAATCTTTCAAGTATTGTCACAGATGGAAGATTCAGGCAATAAGCAACTACTAAGTAAGCTGCTTGGAAATATTAATTGGAAAACAGTATTTGCACCATCCACCACTGGAGCGGTATGAGCTTGTGGCTTGATATTGGTCTCTTTCCTTTGCATACACTTTCTGTAAAGATAATTTGATTAGCCACATATGATTCTGAATGGATCTGTAAAACGCCACTTTGACCCTTTGATTTTGGCTGCGAAGCCTATCTGATGGCAGAAAAAGATATGGAAAACAGTCTTGGGAAATGATAATTTAATTTAATCATGGGACCTCACTAGAGGCCAGTTGATATGCATTTTGCTCAAGCAAAGAATTACAACTAAACAAATGAGTTATCCTTGTTCCAGATAGAATTATAGTCTTATGTGTTAGCATGCCCGTTTAATGACTAATGTTTTATGAACAATGAACTGAATTTTATGGGACATATGATCTGATCTTAGCAATAGATTGAACATTGCCTAAATTGTATAATTGCTTGCTGTGCAGATAGTTGGATTCATGATTGGACTCATCCCATACATCCGGAAGATATTGATTGGTGGTGATGCTCCTCTTCATGTAATTCAAGACACTGCTTCCTTGCTGGGGTAAACCTAAACAAATTGAACTTGATATAATTCTATCAACGTCCTTATGGCACAAATATTTTATTTATTAATTTCCAAGTTCCATGGTATAAAGTATCTTATATTCTTCTTCCTGTCAATTTCATTTTGCTCCTTCTTTGACTGCAGAGATGGAGCCATCCCAACTCTCACCCTGATTTTAGGTGGGAACCTTTTGAAAGGTATTCAAAAGGTTACAATTGGATCGTCTCCCATCCAATTTGGCTGTACTAGTTTGGTGTTGAGAAACTGATGGTTACAATTTGATTGTCTCTTAGGCCTGGAAGGGTCAGGAATGCAGAAGTCTATAATTGTTGGCATCATGGTTGCTCGTTATATTGCCCTGCCCATAATTGGCATTTTCATTGTTAAAGTCCGCCTAGGTTTTATTCCTGCAGATCCTTTGTATCAATTTGTTCTTCTGCTTCAATTTGCAGTTCCACCAGCTATGAACATGGGTATCCCGTTAAATCAATTTACATTATTTATGAGAATGATTATTACACACTTTCATTTTTTGGCTTAAATACCAAACGAACATGCCTCTAAAAATCATAGCAGAGAATTTGTTTGCTGTTGCAGGTAAAATGAATTTACCTTGCAACCAAATAGTTAGTGATTTATTTTTTGCTACCAAAATTGCAGGTGTCATCACTCAGTTGTTTGGAGCAGGTGAAACTGAATGTTCAGTGATCATGCTTTGGGCCTATGCCTTGGCTTCAATTTCACTTACTCTTTGGTCAACGCTCTTCATGTTTCTAATTTGAATGATTCAAACCATAAATTATTTCGTGTAACAGGAAAAGAGCAAGTTAAAATACACATTCTTTTTTCTGCAACACTTTCACAACAAATGGTTGGAGAGAGTGTTGATCAGGAAGATGTACAATAATTTAAATGAACTGAGAAGAGAAATGTGGAATTGGAACACAGTCATATCAGTGATCATGCTTTGGGCCTATGCCTTGGCTTCAATTTCACTTACTCTTTGGTCAACGCTCTTCATGTTTCTAATTTGAATGATTCAAACCATAAATTATTTCGTGTAACAGGAAAAGAGCAAGTTAAATACACATTCTTTTTTCTGCAACACTTTCATATATATGCAACAAATGGTTGGAGAGAGTGTTGATCAGGAAGATGTACAATAATTTAAATGAACTGAGAAGAGAAATGTGGAATTGGAACACAGTCATATCATTAGACTTAGATTGCAAAGTTAAATCAACTGTTACAAGACAATAACATCACCGAGGTATGCTCGAGGGAAGCAAATAGATTTTCAATAGAGAATTTCCATTGCTGGTCCTGAAACATAATAAGAACAAGATTGCTGTGTTTCTTTAGAGAATAGCCTTGTTCAGATCGTCAAAGTAAGGATGCTCCATAGCTTTCTTTGCTGAGATACGCTTTGAAGGTTCATACTGCAACATTTGCTGCAGAACATTTAAATTTTAGGTCACAACATACTTTTGAACAATACATGGTAGTGAAAATAATAATGTTACAACATCCTACAGTCTGTGCATCAGTTCAAGTCATTGAACATCATCACAACTTACTGCTAATAGATCCAACCCATCCTTCTCCAAATTAGGAACAGCTGATGACAGACTCTGGGGACTCCACTGGGGATACTCATGCCAGTTGACCAGTTTGCTTACCCCCGGCCATACCTCCTCATTTGGGGTACCTAATAACCTGCATCCAAGTATAAAAAAGAATAAGAGAAGGCCTAGCAGAAAGCAGGAAAAAGACGTTGCTACTACATTAAAGGGACAGAAATAGAACCTGAAAATATGCAGGAGCTGTTGCAGTTCAGAATCCCCAGGGAAAAGTGCTTGCTTTGTGACCAGTTCAGCTATAAGTCAGTAAAAACGCACCATTTAGCATTTGAATGGGCAAGTGAATCGAATGAATACAAAATCAACGGGTATGAAGTCCGTACCAAATATACAACCCACAGACCACATGTCCACAGCAGTTGAGTAATGGGTAGCCCCTAACAGGACTTCAGGTGCTCTGTACCATAAGGTCAATATCTGAAAAAAAAATTACACCCCATTTACTCTGCATTGATAGTTCTAAGAGAATATAAGCATAACAAAGTAATAATAATAGAGAGCATTCACTACCTCATGAGTATACTTCTTGATAGGAAGAGTAAATGCTCGAGCTAGTCCAAGATCTGCAATCTTAAGCATCATTGTCTTCCTATCCATCAAGAGGTTGTGAGGCTTAAGGTCCCTGATAGGACAAAGGAGTCCAAAAGAAAAGATTGCAACAATTTTATTACATCAATCTCAGGAAAGAATGTGGTTAAAACCTGAGTTAACAATAGAAGATCATAAATTACACATGCCAAAAAGAACCTGTGTAAGATTCCATGCCCATGACAGAAAGCAACTCCCTTGCACAGTTGATACATCAAGCTCTGCATATGAATCAACATATAATTTTTTGAGTGATCCCAAAAAAAAGATTTCTCAAACAAAATTACAAAGGGGATGCTTATCTACCTTAACAGTTTTCACTGGAATATTCTCTCCAGTTTGGCGGAAACTTCGGATAAATTTCTTAAGATCAGTGTCCATGTACTCAAAAACCAGATATAGTACGGTCTTCCCTTCTTTGTTCAAACCTTGTTTGACATCGATCAATCTGTGGATTAAGAACAAAACAACAAAACTCATTTTTCTACCAAGGATTGATAAATAATAGATAGTATTTAACAGGAATAGTGCTCATTGCTCAACCGTGAGCAGCATAGGCAAAAACCCTTTTCGCCATAAAAAAGAACCTCATAAAAGCAACATAGCAAGTCGATCTAAGGGTAACACAAGTGTTGACAATAAAGAGATCATCGGATATTATATGTACCCCAAAAAGAATTGAACACTATATTTATGGAAGAAATCACTCGGCGAACGCTAATGAACCAGTTCCAGTAGTGTTGACAATGACACTCACTAAAGAACCAAGTACATGATTGACAAAGCTCAGAGAAATCCCTAGATGAAGACTATTGATGCCATAAAAGAACATCGAGTCCCCATAGAGAAGATAACTCGAAACCCTAAAACGGCATAATTAAATGACGAAACTTGATTTAAATCAAAACTAAATCACCCAAAATCAGAACAGGTAATTCTTGAAAATGACAGATACAGGCAACAGGAAACACAGGTTCAAGAACTCAACGGAGAACAACCCAATACTATGAAAACTTCATAAATGTAATACCATAATTGAAATTCAAGATTAGAAAATAAAAGAAAAAAGAAAAGACACAGAAATATCCAAGAAACGCAGTACCTGACTACATGAGGATCCCTAGAGAGCATACGCAAGATGGAGACCTCACGCAGAGTGGTGGGAGGGACTCCTTCATCATCTTCGTGGAGACGAGTCTTCTTGAGGGCAACGATCTTGCCGGTTGCCCTCTCTCTTGCTCTGTACACCTTCCCGTAAGTTCCCTCTCCTACCTTCTCTAGTTTCTCAAATGCCTCCATTACAGAAACGGTTGTTACTGGTCTCTCCATTCTCTCTCTCTCTCTCTCTCTCTCTCTCTCTCTCTCTCTCAAGAAGTTTGTATTTTTCTTTGGCTCTCAGAGACAGCGACAGTGGTATAAGAATATAGACGCAGAATGTATATGGAACCAAATGGGGGGATCCTTGCCCGTTGGCCAACGGAAACCTATTTGAAATTCAAACTCAGATTTTCATATTTCCATAAATACCCTAGGAGCGCCTCTTAAAGTGAAGCCCTTGAGCTGACGCTGACACATAAAGCCCAATTGGGCTGAAGGGCTAGGGCTGCAGAGCAGAAAAGAGCAATGATCGATGCTTCTAATTTAAGATTCATTTGGAGATTGAAATAAGAATACACGATCCTCCTTGGTTTTTATCTGCATTACATTTTACGGCCAAAATCTTTAAATATTTATTTTTAAAAAATAATTTTAAATTAAATCAAGATCTGATTTTAATTCAATTTAAAGTCAATTTTAATTTTAATTTCAAATTATTTCAATTTCGAACCGAACGCTTAGTATTTTAGTTTAATTCATATATATACAAACTGTATCATCGCTGACAGTTCAGAATTTTTTTTTTTAATAAACAAAATACAATTCAATATGATTAATTTAAATTTTATCAACAAAATCTTTAATAAACATAACTTTTACCCACATAAAAAAAATACAATTTCTCTAATGTTCAATACTATTATTATAAATTATACATAAATATTCTTTATAATGAAAACATTAATTTCTATTTTGACCTATGCAATATTAGAACATTTTGACCAATGCAATATTAATTTCTTTCACTTGTTTGTTACCCAAGAAGTATTTTCCTGATAGGTTTGAATCATGGGACACCTGCCCTTACTACGGAGGCGCAGGTACAACAGGTTATGGTGTAGGGGAGTTCATAGAAGTGATAAATGGGTAAGCCACTATTGAAACATCCAACATAAGCAAAACTTTATCCTGACTCTCTCACCCGCCTCCTCAAATTCCTCCTCTCTATCTGCAGTCTCTTCTCACTTCACATCACCCTTTTCAGAACCAGCAGCCACTGCAACATTTTGCACCTATAGCCATGGGGCATAAGTTGTAGTTAAGAACACAAACATTTGTGGCTAAATGTTCTAGCCGCAAAGTAAAATTTCTGGAGAAATACAGCTGTTAAGACAACCGTAATATAGTTAGGCCTCAACATAGCTTACATTACAACTGTCCTGGAGTAGGACTTCAAAATATATCCTCTTTCAGCAACAAAAGAAGGATGGTGGAAAGCAAATGGCAAGACCATTATAGTTTAGCCATCCCCCCACACTTCCATTTCTCCCACACCGCCTTTCAAGCTTCAGTTCAATCTTTCAGATTGAGCCTCACATTCTGAATCTTCACAGATATCTTTAACTTCTGTTCCTCCATATCTTTCAAAACAGCTAATAATTTTGATAGATATGCTTCACATTGTTGACTTGCATGCTTCAATTCATCAGTCAATTCCTGAATTTTCTTGTCCTGATCCTACAAAAGTGATGAGAGCATAACACTTAGTCTAAATGAGACCTGGGTGCATGAACAAGATAACCAAATAACAGAATTAAATGTCTGCAAACACAACAAAAATGATTTGGCATGATTTTAGGAACTCAGAATTAATTTCTAAAGTTTTTAGAGGAAGTTCTCTGAGAATTGACATGCAAACATTGAAATTCACTATCTATATCTCCTACATCGATGTCAGTAATGCCACAAATCAGTTACAGTTACAGATGACCACCACATTATTTGATGCCTAATTATTTTTATATAGGAAGGTAGTCAAAAGCATACCTTTCGTGCAAGTTTGCCCACTATAAGTTGCCAAATGTCATTTGTAAAACATAAAAGTATATTATTTATTACAATTATTGGAAGCATGTACCTGATAAGCACCCTCTAGGCCATGTCTTCGGGATTGGGATCATTATTCTTTTAGGGCTAAGTTCACAATAAATATACAGTTGCAATCCACCACAATTACATTTTTTTTAAAGCCTTTTAATGAGAAAAACATTTTCCCCGAAAATTCATCAAAGGCAGAATCCTTATGCATGCAGTTCCTTGTTAAAATTGCACATTAACTTCTGATATAACAATTTACAACAAATAAGTAACAATTCTTCAAATACCCCAAGTAAAATCAGTGATGGCACCCTTAGTTTAGGATCTGATTGCTGCATGCTCAGTATATTTGAACAGACAAGTAATAATCAGCAATTTTCATGGAAGTTTAGATATTGAAGAATATTAAGGAAGAGAATCAATCACTCAGAGCATTATCTGCAACATAAACAAAGGTCAATCAAAGAGGATTTCTTGTACAAGTTCCTAGAACTGACCAGACAGCACGGCTGCAGCTGCTGACTGCCATTAACCAAAGTATTCTGTATAGGCACAAGACCTTGTTTCTTTGCAGCAGCAACCTTCCTTGTGGCCTCATGGAGAGCATTCATTGCCACATTATAAATATGCGTTGATTCTGCACCTTCTTCTATATATTTGAGGGCTTTCTGGCTTAGTTTGTCACAGCGAACAGCAAAGGACTCTTGAGAATTACTAGGAAGCCCAAGAGCATGCTCATCCAATACAACCTGACTTTTGGCATTTCTTGTCCACCGTTTCAAGATATAGTAAGATGGAAGTGTCAGAACATTGGTTACCCTAAAAACTGCTAATATGTGCCTACAAATAATACCTGAAAACTCAAACATTTGGCAACTACAGCTAGCTCTCTTCTCAAAAACCTGGAACCTAACAAAGTGAGCTTTATGGTCTTCCCCAAACTTTGCCACCCTATATGTAATTGTTGATCCCATATCATCAATTACAGTTGCAGGATAAGCAAGTGTCTCAACCAATTCCTCTTGGAATTTCATAAATATCTTCCTTGTATAAAGGTTTGCTGCTTGTTTTTCCATAGGAGATGGAGTTTTTAAAACTGGAGGAGCATTCATTGTATCATAATCTGCCTTTACTTCCTTTTCATAGCGATTTGTAATTGCTTTTTCATGCTGCTTAATCAGTACCTGAATATTAGTTGATGCATTAATATACCCATCAAAGTAAGAATTAATACTATCACTTCCTTGCATTGTGGACATCTCACCAAAGAATGTATCCATGAGATAAACAGGCACCCACTGCTGGCGAGCATTGTACATGGACTGAAGCCATTCACTATTACCAAGATCATACCTTTCAACAAGTGACTCCCAACATGACTCAAACTCATCAACTGTCTCAGTCATGTTGATGCATCTTTGGAACTCCACTTCAAAAGCAGGGTGTGAGTGATATACATCAGACAATTTCTCCTGGGCCTCCCTAAAGATGTTCCATTTACAAAATCGGTGGCGGGTTCCCGGAAACACCTGTGAAACAGCTGCCCGTATGATTCTGTCCTGGTCTGTTGTGATTGAGATGGGATGGCGGCCTGACATTGCAGCAAGCCAAGTCTCAAATAGCCAAACAAAAGACGACTCTGACTCATTGAGCAGCAATGCACATCCAAACAGTACTGGCTGTCCATGATGGTTCCACCCAGTAAAAGGTGCAAAAGGAACTCGGTAACGGTTTGTTCTATATGTTGTATCAAACGTGACAGTGTCCCCAAAGCAAGTGTAATTCATTCTCGAATTTGCATCAGCCCAGAAAATGTTTCCTGTTGAGTTATCAAAATCACCTTGAACAGCACAGAAGAAACCAGAATCTTCAGCTTGCATTTGTTTCAAATAGTAAAAGACAACCTGACCTCCACTGCCAAGTGTCCTCTGCCTACTACTACTCATATAATTCTGGCAATCAACTTTAGTAAAACCGACATTATTGATTCCACCAGATTCCTTAATCAGCACAGACATGACTCCACTTGGCCCCATCCCTGCAGCCTGAAGTGTATCAATGAGACTTCGTGCAGGACCAGACACGTGCCTGTGTGAACGAAGGCAATGAACCTTATCAGGGGGCACAAGATCATGATTATGTTCTTTAATGAGTTTAGTCACAGCCCACTTTCCACAACTCTGTTTCTTAACCGTCATCTGAGCTTTACACCCAACTCTAGTGATGGTGCGTTGCCTTTTAGACCTATTCTCATTGCCCTCACGACGAAACCCTTCACGAGAACACACAATTTGGCGGCAAATGATAGACCCATCGCGACGAGACCGCTGGTAAACACTGACCCTAGTACTAAAACCAATCCGGCGGGCATAGGAATTGTAGAAAATGCGAGCAGCCTGTTCAGAATCAAATTCCATACCCTCAAAGGGCTCAAGATTAGGGTCCCAATTTGAAGTTGAGGAAGCCGTGGAAGGACCTTCCAACAAATCCTGATTATTACTATTATTATTGCTGTTGTATTCGAGATGAAAATCATCTGGGCGTTCAAGGTCAGGGGCAGCAACGTTATCTTCGCGACCAGAACCACCCACATCATCAAACTCCATCACATTCAGTGACTCGATATCCATGACTAATGGGAATTGATTATACAATCTCTAATTCTTACATTATAATTCCAAATGTGAAGGATAAGGGACTAAGTGTGAAGTAAGGCTACAAGGGAGAGTAAGAGAAACAGTAACTGACCAGAGATTAGCTAGTCGTACAGTCACTAGTGATGATTGAGTAAGCTTGGGCGAGCTCGACAGATCAAAACCAGGTGCAAAGGCTTTTAGTATAATCTGCTTGCTTGCAATCTGTCATCCAAAGCAACTATGGGGCGTTTTTGCTTGTTGAGGTACATGCAAGCTAGAGAGAGAGAGAGAGAGAGAAATAGGAGGGAATTTGGGGTTTTGAGGGTTTTCAGTTTGGGGAGATTGTAAAGCACAGAGAGATGGAAACGTTTCTCACCATATTGATCGTTTAATTATGGGCAGCAAACTAGCAAAAAAAGACTAGCAATCATTTTTTTTTTTTAATGGAAACTTTTTTGTTGTTAATTATAATTAGAATTTATGGAATAATTTATTTTAAATACTGTAAATCATATATTAAGTATATTTTTAAAATTAAAAAAAAAATTTCATTGCAAGAAAAACTGATCTAAAAATTATTTTCACTGAAAAAAAAGTAATATCTATTATTTTTTTATTAGATGATAAAATCAAAAAATTAATTACTAAAAGATGTATTATGTGATACTTGATTATATTACAAAATAAAATTACTTGTTTATAGAGAATGAGATGGTTTAATAAAATTGTATAACTTGTTTTATGAGATTTTTTTTTTAAACTGATGTAAAATAATTAATTTTAAAAAAATTTATTAAGTTAAAAATTATGTAAAAAGATAAATATAAAATTATAATATTTTTCATATTATTTTTAAATTTTAATTAAAATGAAATACTAAATAATTATACTTTATTTAGTGTTATATGTAATTAATATTTTTTTAATATTATTAAAAATATTATATATGTTTTTTTTTAATTTTTTTCGTTAAATTAATAAATTTTTTATAATTAATTATTTTATAAAAAATAATATTAATTTTAAAAAAATATCATAGATAAATTATAAAATTTTATGTAACAGAATGATACACCTTACTAAATCTAATGGAGGACAAGTGTTTTTTTTTTTTTTTTAATTTTAAAATTAGAATTTGTTATGAATTTCAATTATTCAAACTATAGAATTGAAATAGTTTCTTATCTTAGTTAAGGCTAGAATCTGAAGGAATTTCTTTGTTCTCACTTCTACTATTACATATATTATTATTTATATGAGAAAAACGTTATATTATCATTATAAATGCTAATAATAATAGGTATATAATTGCATTATAAATCATCTTAATTGCTGATATATGGAATATTTTGATTGTAAAGAAAAAGAAAATGGAGAAATAAAGGAAGAGATAGTAAGCTACTGGGGAAGAGGATATCCTTTAGGAATGGTAGTGGAAATCCAATCAAGGAGCTTCGCTTTTCCGCCAGCCAACTCCACAAGGCCATTGAAGATGGAGTTCGTTTTAAGGAGAAAACTGATTTCTTCATCTTTGGGGTGCTGTACATTACTTGTGCTTATAACTAGACAACCGCCCCATGATTCAGAAGGCGTCGTCGCAGCGACAGTCATGTGAAATACTCGGTTGAAAGGGATAGATTCGATTTTGGTTCTGGATTCCGCAATTTTACAAGATGGAAGAGCAACTGCGATTCAATTGCAAGCATTTAACAGCTCACTTTGACATGCACCAATCTTTCAAGGGAAGCGAGACGAAAACAAGAAAAGCTAATCGAGTCTGAAGAATCACTCCAATCGAAAAAGGGTAAATTCAATCCATAAAAGTAATCTTATATCGTTTAGGGCAGACGTATGCCCAAGTCAGATATGAACCACGAAACAAGCTATATCGTTAAAACTTGCTGCATCTAATTGGAAACATACTGCTTCGATTATATGCACGTCCCTTGTTCCAACCAGCATAAACAAAATTTCAACTCAGCAAATCCTCACGCTATTATCACACGAGAGCAATGTAAATTTAAATTTTTTTTTTTTCCAAAAAAAAAAAAAAAAGCAAAATTCAGCTTATTGCAATCCTCTAACTAGTCGGCACCTACAGTTCATGATACAAAACAACAAAAAGGAAACGATGTGCCAAATGATAGAATTCTGACACTAATGCAATGGCACCAAGTTAGTTCAAGAACATGTAATTTCTGCGCTTAAAGGCGTGCATCGTTATTGATCGAAGTTGAAGACATTGCAGAAAGTACATCTGTCACAGAAGCCATGACACTCAAAGCAGCTTTCAGAACCTCCTGTGAACACCCTGGTTTTACAATAGTTCGTACCTGGAAAAAGTATGGGGAGGAATCATCAATGTGGAGAACGACTCCACTTGTAAGCTTTCAGATGCAATGAAATGTCATTAAGATAAAATGCAAACATAATTTGATCAAAAGAAAGTAGAGACTAGGCAACCTACATTTAAACCAAAGCTGAATCTGAGGTCGAGTTCTTTATGCATTTACCAACTTATAAGCCAAGAGTATTAATGCCTTTCAAGTTCTTTTGCCTTTTTCCTTACCCCTCTACTGTTGACTTTTTCCACAATCAATAAAAACATAACAACATCACAACTTTAAAAGGCAAAGCATGTTGATCATTGCATAGAAAATGGACTTATCATCCAGGAAATAGAAATTCTCTCACGTGCAAAGAGGCAGAGACTGGAAAACAGTTTCACAAATATATGAAATTTCATTTATTATTTCTGCTATGTGAACTATTTTGTCATCTACATAGCTCAAACCTTTTGTGTAAATCTCATTGGTTGGAACATTAAAAATCATTCTTTCTTGCTTTGAAACTAGCACCATGGTTTTCACATCATGTAAAATGGCAATTACAGAATTTGGAGAATAAAGTAATTCAAGCACCTTGTCAAGGTAGTCCTGCAATTTCTTTATCCGGCCCATGTAATCCTGGTCTTCAACACAGAGAGTTAATGGCTTAGCATCAGCACCAGGACCTTCGAATTGTAGGGGCCCTGGATTTCTGTATAGATCATCCATTAAAAACTTTATTGCATTTTCTCTGAGCAGCCTGCAATCAAAGCCATGCAAAATTCAGAATCAATCTCATGTTCGTAGGACAATGAGCAAACCACACAAAGTTTGTTGTGATCACACTGTCACTAAAAGTTACCTAATCTTTTCCTCTTCTATTGTTTAAATATTATATCAGGTTTTACTAAGTAGGTGAAAAAAGAAAAACACCAAAAAGAACTCACTCATATGCTTTGCCTTTCAAATCCACTGCAGCTGGATGAATAGCAGGTTTCCCAATTGAAGTGGCACCTGGACTTTGAGCCCAACGCTTCACTGTCATCATTGCCTAAGATTTTGGAGAAAACAGTTCAAAAAAGTCAATAATCTACACCAACCAAAAACTGGGAAAAAAAAGCCCTCAATTGGAGTTTGGCCAGTTAGAAATAGAATTAAAACCCAACTGTAATTGGAGCAGCACCACAGCGCCACTTGTTCACAGGATTCTTCAGGTTAGTTACAGTTGCCATGTAGCCATTCAAACCAGCTGCTAGAATATGGTAGCAGATGTGTCCAAGCACCTACAGAAGAGTTATTCCACATTAAATAAAACAAGGGTATATTATAATCAAAAGACTAAATATACGGATATCCCTTTTTGATAACATACATAGGCATAGTCGCAATCAAATTTCGATGGCACAGAACCCCGGGCCTGATAACCAAAAAAGTGGCAGATAGCATTGAATTTTTTCCCCTTGTACGTGCCTTCTTTCTGTTCAAAACATCCAAGAAATCATGAATAGATGGTTTATCAAGTAGAATACAAGTCAGGGTAAAATTTTAACTAAAACTAACTGTAAGCCACTTCCAGTTTTCACATCTAACTTCCATAGCATGTGGCAAAGCAATTACAACAAATAGAATCATGCTACAAATGTATTTAATGACATGAATGCAATATTACAACAAATAGAAAATAAAGAACCACTTCCTATAGCAAACCAATAGTCACCTTATTTTCCCCTTGATAGTAATAAAACTTTCCATTA
Organism: Hevea brasiliensis; assembly: GCF_030052815.1. Lineage (NCBI taxonomy): Eukaryota > Viridiplantae > Streptophyta > Magnoliopsida > Malpighiales > Euphorbiaceae > Hevea > Hevea brasiliensis. The sequence continues at coordinate 584,359 of NC_079494.1, read as the reverse complement.
GGAAATTCAGAGATGCAATTAAGAATACCAACATTATGCACAAGCTTTAAAATATCAATTGAGGAGCAGTATGCCCAACCAACAGAACAACATTTGATTCAGCAAAACGCAGATAACACGATTTCCACGTCCCAAGGTTTCAGCTCAAACGGTAAATGGACGAAGCATGAGCATAGGCCTTGGTTGTTATCGGTCCCAAGTTCGATAAAAAAAAAAAAAATTACTTCTATACTTAGCGTTCAAGGAGGGCTTTCTTCTAATGTAATGGACATAAAATGAGCAATATAAAGTACATAAATGCGGCATTTCACAAACTAGATAAAGATTTCATCAACATGCCGAACACAAGAGTATAGAATGGTTAAGAGATTATCAGGAAGATGAAAAATCGCAACAAAGCTCAGCAACTTTACAACATACCAGCCGTTTGCTCATTTCTGCCTGCACAAGATGTGCTAGAAGTTTCTCTGTCTCAATCTGGTAGAGAAAAAGAGCAGAAAATATATCAAGAATCCATAAGTTTAATGATCCCTTTCATAGGAAGATGATGTTAGTCACCTGGGATAACTGAGCTGAGTCATCTGATTCAGGGTAAAGGAGCAGCTGTGATATTAAATATCAAACTTTTAGATGGTAACATACTCATTAAGCTTCAATTGACTAACAAAATTCTTCTAATGTAAATTTAAGAGGGATATCCAAACCTGTTTCTTGATAAAGGGTGGCAAGAATTCAAACAAAGCAGAAGCCCATGGTGAGAGTTGAGATGAAATGTTGTTGGGGGTAACACCTTGCCTTAACAAACCATGTATTTCCTAAGAGATACAGAAAATTTCAATGTAACTACAGCAAGAAAACTTCAATATAACTACTGCATATACAATTCCTTAATGCAGTTGTGTGTGTGTTAATGATAACATAAAGGCCTAGTTATAAAAACAATCCAAACGTTTGCATGCAATTGCAATTTAATCTAATTCTTTGAATTTTGGCAATTTAGGCCTAATTTCTCCAATTATGATGCAATTTTAACCAAGGCCCCAAGTTGATTTGGAAGGAATGTGTTCTTGTTAACATGGCAAGCCACCTGGAGTGCCATGTCAGCAAGAACACACCCTGCCAAATCTTTTAATTCACATGAAAATAATTTGGAACTTTTGAGAATGTTTGGTGCTGGTTTTTTTAATTTTCTTAGCACCACTGGATTTTTTAGCGAATTTCCAAAGTTTTGAAAAAAAAAAAAAAGAGCAAAATTGGAATAGTCAACCTTCGATCTGCAGGTGGCTTGCCATGTCAACAAGAAAAGAACTCACCCCAAATCAATTGTGAGTCTTCGATAAAATTACACCAGATTTGAAGAAAGTAGGCCTAAGTTACCAAAATTGAAAGAATCGGATTAAATTACAATTGTGTGCAAAACCTTTGGTTTTTTTTTTCTTCTAAATTAGCCTTACATAAATATGATAAGTAATACATATGATGTTAATATATACACAACTTTTGCACAAAAGAGAAGCTACCACTTATGCGCTTAAATTATAGATGGAAATGCAGTTTAAATAAACAAAAATGTGTTCCAATAAAACATACACAAATTAAAGATAAAAGGGATCACACACAAGGAGTCATTATTTAACAACATGAATTACCTTTAAGAGAGCATACACTTCAGGAATGCTTTCTATGAGCCCCTCTGGAAGTAGAATGACACCATGGTACTTGTCTGATATATTTGATTAAAGTCAGGAAAGAAAAATATCAACTATAACCAAAAATTACATAAAGCAGGATAAATTGTCCAAACCTTGCTCTGCTCTGACTTGGACTGCATCACAAATTTGTTTAGTCAGGTCAAAAAGAGTGAGCTTTGATGCAGCTACCTCCTCACCAAGGATTACCTATGGAAAGCACATTGTACATTATTTAGGGAACAACCATAATAACTATCAAAGAAAAGACGTCATGAAACAAAAAAATACTAACCATGTTTGGATGAGACTGAAGTGTGCACTCTAAAGCAACATGTGATGCCTTTCGACCCATGAGACGAATAAAATAATAATACTGGAAAAGGATAGCAATGAGAATTATCGTAAAGACAAATTAATTAAAAATAAATAAATAAATGTTCAACTCTTCAAACAAATTTAAGTAAGATATAAGCTTCTTACATTCCTTGTTATTGTTTCTTCTTTTTTTTTTAATCCTTGTTTCAGCACATTTAAGGATTAATATGCTCAACACTACTCTCTTTTTCCTCAAATTAACTTTTCTGACATAAGAATATCAAATGATTTAATAGCGACTGGGAATTAATCTGGTCAGTGGCCATTGACAAGATAGTGTTGAGGATAAAGACAAGTCATTACCTTCTCTGCAGAAAGAGCATCAGTACAGACATTACTGATGAGCTGTGAATTAACCTGTATATCAGAAAAATGAGATTTACTTCAGAACCTAACAAAATAGCAATACAAGATCCATAATACGAAAATGCATATAGAAATGGATAAGGGGAGAAAAACCGTGGTAATGAATTTGTGTTGCTACTTAGTAACCCAAAGTAGGTATTAGATCTGGAACCAATGCATTTATTTGTCACACATTGGATATAAATCTCAATAGAGGAAGTGTAAACAAATCTACCATCACTTCTGAATTTTTATTTGAGTAATATAAATATACTAGTCTATGTCCAATCAAAGAAAATGCAATCTAATGAAATTCTTTCACATAAAAGGTGAGCAAAGACTCAAATATGAAGCATGATATAAATATTACCAAAAAAAAAAAAAAAACAAATACAGATAACAACAGCTCATGATCAAGTTGACTTCCATTAGACTTAAACCATCCACCACTTGGCATTTCTACATTGGTGCATGAATTGCACGCCTACTTACATTGATTTCAGCTAGCATAATATTTACATACTTGGTACACCTTACAGAAAATGAGGAGAAAAGACATTACAAAAGAAGGAACAAATTGATAGGACAAATTGATATGTAGTTCACAAGAAATAACAACTCAGTTCAGCAGAAATTCAGAAAGCATCACAGAGTCTTTTTTTTTATAAACTATTATTTTTCTAAGTCATTAGCAAATTTGAATAAAAAGCAAGCTTCTCAAACTATTTACTAATAGTTGCAAGCATTATTTAACCAAATACCTTACATATAGTATCAAAACCAACATTTGTTTCAACAAATTGATTCTTGAGATCTCCATTCAAAGTAACAGGAACGCCAACCACCTGCAAAAAATATATTCAGTTAACTGAGTTGACACAGAAGTATGCCCATGTTGCAGAGGTTCACACAATTGTGAGAGAAGCATAAAGAAAGCAAGTAAATGTCATGGTTGCTCAATGCCAATTTGTAAGGCACACAAAAAGTACCTTTGTTGAGCACTTTGCCTCAGCAAATGTTTCAGCAAGCTGAGCAGCATCTGTATTTGATGTAACCCCTTCAAAAGGCAAAAAATCCATATTTAGCACCTGTTCTACTTCTAAGATTTTACATGAACATTCAGTTGCAATTCTCAAAAATGAATCTTACCTCCAATTATAACAAGGCCATCCAATTTCATATCTTTGCATGTGGTTAGTGCAGCATTTACTTGCTCAGTTGTTCTTATTTGATCTCTAGTCCTACCCAGCAAATCATAACCACCTTCCCCAAAGTAATCAAATTACAAATTAGTCAAGTTGCATGACCATGTGAAATGGAAGATTGAAAATCATCTGGTGTTATTATATAACCTTGATTTTTGTAGGTTGAGAGAACTTCATCAGTTATTTCAAGAGTTCTCTGGGCAAATAAACCTTCAGAGCCACCTGTTCATAGATACAGCCAGGTAAAATTAGATACCATTCAGTTAAAAAAAAGGCTATTAAGCTTTACTTAAAACATAGTACTAGCATCCACAATTTTATACACATACAAAATAATTCCTAAAAATCTCAAATCTACGATCTCTTAGAAAATAGCTAACAAAGAACTTTAAAAACATTCTTTTTTAAAAAAGAATCCCAACAGATACAGCAATATAAATTAAGAATCGACTTTATTTAAATTAACAAAACAAAAACAAAAGAACTACCAAGACAAATCAACAGTTTTCTTCAAAAGATAGTGCATTCTCATGTAAACCAATGGCAAACCAAACAGTCACGCCCTAAAAACTGAAGAAGATACTACTGCTTACCCAGAAATCCAAGTAAAGTACTGTTAGGGTTGTGGATTTTAAGAGCATTGAGAAGGCCCCATACGACATTGTGGCCTCCAGGAGATTGTCTCCCACAAAAGACTATTCCCACCCTGCTAAGATATAATACGTTAGCAAATTATGACATTTTGAAGGACAAACCACCTGTAAACATACAAAACAAAAGCGTAATTTTTTTATTGCAAAATCTCAACAATGCTATTGCATGCCCATTTAAAAATTTGATTTTGATAAATTCACACGAACCAATCATCAAGTGCACACACCTCATAGCTGGATGTTCAGTAATGATGTGAGCATCAGGTACTTTAGCAGTTGCCCTAAGAAAGTGAGCCAAGGGCTGACCGTAAGTGTGGGGAAAGTATCTGCTTATGGTGCGAGCACCAGCTGCGTCTGCTGCAGTAGTAGAATCGCCAAATTCTACCCTGACAGTAGTTCCCTGCACGATGACATTGTTCAAACGTAATCTCAGCACAAATATCAAAACGACATGAATCATAATTAACATCCGTCGATGCTTTAAAAGCGGGAAAAAGTTGGCAAAACTAAAATAATCTAATAAAAAAAAAACCGAAAAGCTTAACAATGATTATCCAGAAGAGAATTAGCAAATAAGCACATGATCTATTCATATCAACTGCCCCAATCCTCTGCATGTAAGTAGATCTAAGCAGCAGGAACCTAACAACGATGGAACCTCATTGAAAATGATCTATTCGTCGAAATTTCCAAAAGAGAAATCGCAAAAACATGTAAAAGTAGAGGGAAAAATTAACTGCCTTTGAAGACCATATGGAAATGATGAATAGAATAGAAGAAATAATTAGAAAAGCTAGAAAAATGGGAGTAGATAGGGAAAGACCTGAAGGCAAGGAGGGAGGTCTGGTTCGTAAATGGATCTCAGTTTTTGAAGCTCGGAAAGTTCTCTGGGAATGCCGAAATCGGAATCCATGGCGGTGTTGTGGTAGTGATGATGGTGGTGTGAGGTGCTTGTTGTGAAATAGCAGAGAGTAGGTAGTATCAGTGGGCCTGTTATATAATTTCTGGTTTATATAGGACGGGAAGTGGAGTTGAAAGCGGATAGGAAAACAAAAGGACTTAGCGTGGCGATACAACCAACAAAGCGCAGCAGTTTTGGTTCCTGGAGTCAAATTTCGACTTGCTTTTAGGGGTTTATTACGGCGTAGCCATGACAATTTGTTGTATAATTACCTAATTGGCCTTGCTTTACTACAACTAACTAGAATTTAATTGCCTCGACCACAGTATTGTTAAAACTTTGTACGGTCTGACGAATTGTTTCAGTTGAACGGATATTACATTGTGGGGTCAGCTAATCAGCCTGCTTGCGAAATGTTCCAGATTGATTTCTCTCGCTTCATAAGCCAATTATAGCTCGTTAACATTTATAAATTGATTAATTTATAAGCTTGCCAGCTGCAAACTCATTAAATAAACTTGTCTCGTAATAACAATATTATGATATAATTAATATATAAAATACAATTATGATGTAATTTAAATTTATTTAAAAAAAATAAAATTAATTTTTGGATGGATTGAATCACTGGATTGGCATTGTGGATTTTGTTTTGAGTTAGCTGACATCCTGATTCCAGAAATGAGCCCACAGAAAGTTAGAAATTGCAGCCATCTGAGAACAAACTTATCTTCAACGCTTTCTACGCTACTGGTATATCTTTATCCTAATTAATAATTTTGCGAGTTATCGAATGCCAATTTCATTGCTCAACTCAAATGGCGACTTGTATGAGCCCCCACCCAACTCTTTTCAGTTTCCTTTATCCTCTTATTGGATTCTTGAATGCTGTACCAACTATAAACACAACCCTTTTTTTATCGCCATTACTTATTATCATACGTTTAAATAATACACTTTTTAAAATATTAATTTATTAAATGTAAAATAAATAATTTTATAATATTTTTAATAAAATCAAAACTTAATTGATAATAAAAATAAACCCTCATTGAAATGCACGAAACGAAGATTATTCATCATAAGCTTTCTCGCACTTTTTTCTTTTTTTTTTTTTTCAATTTTAAAATGTGTGATTTCTTATGTTTAGATTAAAAATAATACTTAAAAACCAGGTATTATAATATCAAAGAAAATAAAATCTGTATTAATTTTCAATTATTATCATCATAAATTAATACAAACCTGAGAAAAATCAACCTTCTTCTTATAACCAGCTCTATCACTGTTTATTTCTAATTTTATATTTTAATTATCTAATATGTTCTTATCAATACATTTTTATTAACTAAATTAAGAAATCATGTTATTTTTTTTCTGTCAATTTAATTGATATCTAAGGTAAATCATTCTTAAGAAATTCACTAAAGAATTTTGCAGGTCAAAAATATTTATATTATTAATCACATATTCTCAATCAAATTTTCTTTTTTTTTGAAAATATATACTTTTTAAATAAAGAAAAAAAATACAAATATAAATACCTAACAGGAAACAACTTTTCGTGTAAGCAACTTTTCAAATAATTACATTTTTTAAGCTATCAACAGTAATGGGACTTCTTTTTTTTTTAGAAAGATATCATTTCATTAAGAAAAAGTCAGTTAGGCCATAAGGGCAATAACAAAGCTAAACTGTATCGAATGGTTACAAGTGAAAAAAAGCGTCACGCAAAGCTCTTGCAGCAAGATTATGAGCTTGTGTATTGCAATCTCTTTTTACGAAATAGTAGTGAATTTTATGTAAACCATTAGCCAATTCAAGGATATCTGCAATTACTTCTTTGATTTCAATTGGAGGGGTATTCCCTTGCAAGGATTAAATAACCACAGCTGCATCTCCTTCGATGATGATTTGGTCGAAACCCTTTACTCTAGCTAAAAGAATGGCTTCTCTACAAGCTACAACTTCTACAATCAGAAGATCAGTCATAGCCAAGAGTCATTTGCAAAACCATCCACAAAGGTTGCCAGAGCTAGCCCAAGCAATTACAGCAACTGAGCCCAAATTCTGTTGTTTAGATGTCCCACAATCAAAATGAATTTTGATCCATTGAGGAGGGGGAGGTTCCCAGCCCATCGTAGTCCTTGGGTTAGTTGACCGAGGATGCTCTTTCATAGCTTGAGTTTATACAAACTCTTGGTGATAACGTATAGCTAAGGATGTGATCCATTGAAAGGAAAGAATATGTTTTTTGAAAATAAAATTATTTCGACTTTGCCATATCTGCCAAAGAAAGAAAGTTATCAGGGGAATAAAATCTTTATCTAGCCCTTGTTCTATTAATGGTTGTGAGAGCTCAGTCCATATATCCATCATGGAATTGCCCGATAAGAAGGATGATCTAATTTGAAATGGTGAATTGATCCAAACTTCCCTTGCTTTGTTACTTTCAAAGAACAGATGTTTAATTGTTTCTGGAACTCCACATAAGTTGCATTATGGGGTAACTTATGGGAATCTCTTATGAAATAGATCTTAGGTTGATAATTTTTCTTTAAGAAAATTCCATAAACAGATTGATAACTTTGGCGGGAGAGAAAGTTGCCAAATTTTCTTCCAAAAAATGCAGCTATTCCCCATTGAACTAGGACCTGACCCTATCCCCGAAGCATCTGCAATAGAATTATAAACAGATCTAGAAAGAAAATAACCAAATTTCACCTTGTAATTCCCCTTTTTGTCATAATCCCAGACAAGATGATCATCCCTTCTGAAAAGAGAAACTGGCATTGCAAGAATATTTATTGTTGACTTCCTCCATTTGAAAATTTCCCTCAGTACATCTACCTTCCATTTGTTCAAAGAGTGATCAATAAGTTGGGAAACCCAAACTTTTCTCGGATCATGATTCTTCTTGACTGCAGGTCTGTTAGGGAAGGATTTTGAAATCCATCTCTCTTCCTTACAAAGAAGAGCTTCCCCATTTCCTATATGCCATCTAGTTCCTTTTTCAAGGATTTCTCTCCCCCAGAGGATGCTCTGTCAGCCCCAAGATGCTCTACATCCTTGGTTGGCCTGCAAAAAGGATAACAAGGAAACTATTTCCCTTTGAATAGACGAGCAAAGAGAGAGTTTGGTCTTATAATAAGCCTCCATCCTTGCTTTGCTAACAAAGCTTAATTAAAACAATGGAGATCCTTGAAACCCATCCCTCCCATAGCTTTAGGATGACAAAGTTGTCTCCATGAGACCTAGTGTAATCGTCGTTCATTCTTCTTTTGTCCCCACAAAAAATTTACAATTAAACTATTAATTTCTTCAGACAAGGAAATGGGGAATTTAAAGCAAGACATTGCGAAAATTGGAATGGCTAAAGCTACTGCTTTGATAAGAGTTTCTTTGCCTCCTTTTGATAATAACTGTTCCGTCCACTCACTAACTTTGATTTGAATCTGTTCTTTGATCTTGGCAAAAGCTTGCTTTTTTTATTGAGGGATGGTGAATGGCAATCCAAGAAACTTGTCTTGCCCTTCCAAGTTATGAATGCCAAAAATTCTAGCAATTGATTGTTTGTCCACTCACTTCAGCATAGCTATGGAGGATTTGCTTTATATTTCCTGCTGCTACAGATGTTGCCTTTGAGTATATCACAGAGTCATCTGCAAATAAAAGATAAGTGATGGGAGGACCATATATAGTAATAGAAATACCCTGGATACCAGAATGGTTAAGCCTGTGGGAGAGTCCCTCTGCACATATTAGGAAGAGGTAAGGAGAAAGAGGGTCTCCTTGCCTCAAACCTCTAGAAGGAGAAAACATGTTAGTTTTACGACCATTAACCTTAACTGAGTAAGTAACTATTGATACACATTCCATAATCCAAGATATCCATGTATCATGAGAACCAAAGCATTGCATCATATGCCAAAGATAGCCCCATTCAATACACTCATAAGCTTTGCTTATATCAAGCTTTAATGCCATCCCATGGTTCCTTCCTTTCTTCCGCATTTTGAGATTATGCATGAGCTCCTGATTAATCAATATATTATCTGAGATCTGCCTCCCCTTGATAAAAGCACTTTGCTCCTCCCCAATTATGGAATCCATAAAGCCTCGTAGCCTTGAAGTTAGAATTTTTGTAATGACTTTGTAGAGAACCGTACATAGTCCAATAGGACGCATATCCTTCATCGTTTACACTTGATTAATTTTTGGAACAAGTGTAATGACTATGTGATTCACATTTCTGAGCATTATCCCTTCCTCAAAAAAATTTTTTATAGCCAAAGTGATATCATCTCCAATAATTGGCCAATCTGTTTGAAAGAATCTACCTGTGAGCCCATCTTCTCCTGGGGCTTTAGTGGGATTGATATAAAGGATTGCTTTATGAATCTTATCCATTGACATTGGTCGTATGAGCTAAATATTCATATCATCTATAACTCTCCTGTGGAAACCTCTAGTAAAGACTGAGAAATTTGTTGGCCTGCGGGTGGAATATATGTCAGCAAAATAATCCACTACTATATTCTTAATACCAGCTAGAGAGTGTCTCCATACGCCCCTTTTGTCTTTTAGGCCATAGATAAAATTGCGCTTCCTTCTCTGAATTAATTTGGCATGAAAGAGAGGTGTTTCTATCACCAAGGTGAAGCCAATTTTGTCTTGCCTTTTAGGCCCAATATTGCTCTTCTCTATTAATTTCAACCACAAGCTCATCCTCAATGTTTTTAATTTTTCTCGCATCCCATAAAATCGCATTTTCAGCATTTTCCAAATTAGATTGTAATTGATGAATTCTGATTTTAGAATTATGAATTCTAGTTTTGTTCCAGTTAACAAGAGCATGCCTACATTCCTTCAGTTTTGAGTAAGTCTAATACATACCTGACCCATTGCATTGAATATTCCAGGCTGAAGAGATGACATTGTAAGCTTCTGGCATCCTGATCCATCTCTCATCAAAATAAAATTGACGTTTAGCCTTGGGAAAGGATGGGTCCATATCAACAAGGATAGGACGGTGGTCAGACCCCTTGTGCTGTAAATGGTGAACAATAATGTGCTGGTAATGGAAGAGCAGAGCAACAGTTGCACAAACCCTGTCAATTCTTTCTTTAATGTGATTGTTCCCATAACGCCTGTTATTCCATGTGTAAGAAGGACCAACAAAACCCAAGTCAATTAAAGAAAAAGCATTCATCCAATTTCGAAAATGCACTGTCTAGTGATTTCTTACTCTCTCCCCACTTTATTTCTCATGAGGGTATAGGAGAGAGTTGAAATCACCAGCAAATAAGACCACCCTATTGATATTCTGCTTATAGTTTATTAAATAGATAAACTGCTCATTCCTTTCTCCCTCATCTACACTGAGATAACAAAAGAGTAAATCCCATTCCATTTGTAAACTTTGGTCTGAAAACCTTACATGAATGAAGAAGGATTTAGAATTTACAATGAGCACCATACAATCATCCTTCCAACCTAAAAAGAGACCGCCCGATAGGCCTATAAGATTTACTAGGAACATATTGTGAAAGCCACAACTAAGCATTTTCTTCCGAACCACTTCTTCCTTATTCTTTGTTTCCATGAGGAAGATCATGCCTAGGGAATGGGTTCGGCACAACCCTTTTAAGTGGTGAATTGTCAAGGGTTTCCCCACACCTTGACAATTCCAGCACAAGAACTTCATTGATTCACCTGGGGCCATTCTGGATGGCCTCCTCCACCAATTTAGGGAATGCAACATCATAACATGGTTTTTTGGAAGATACAAGTTCAGTAGTTCTCTCTATACTCCTCTTCACCAGAAGGCGATTCTCTATTCCATGTTCCTCTTTTCCTCTACTAGCATCATTAGCTTCCAACTCTGTAATTACCACTCCAGAATCATTGTGATTTTGCTGTCTGGCTAGCTTCTTCCATTTGAACTTCAGTGGTTGTTCAGTTCCAGGTGCTCTTGGCTATAGATCCTTGGCAGTAATTGTGTTAGTGGATTTCGATGGAAGTTTAGTGGATTTCGATGGAAGTGACTCTGTTGCAATATGTATCAAGTCATCCAAAGGTATGAGAGCTTCAGGCCCAAGAGACTTGTCATTTGGTACAGCTATGGGTTGGCAATTTTTGGATATGGTTTGCTTCCTTCGGAGCCAACTTTTAGTTTGGGTATCTTTTGGGTTGGGCTTTGGTGGTAAGATGGGTTTAGTTGTTTGGTTATAGCCCGATTCAGAAGGTGGTTTGGTCTTAAAGGAGAAAAACTCTTGATGGTCTTGGGGATGTTGTGAGGCTAGCCCGTTGGGGTTTGGTACCACTTGGGGAAAAAGGCACTTCTCTTTACCAGTGAAAGGAAAGGAGTTGTTGTCAGTGGTAATGGAGGGTGGGTTCTGTTCACTCTCTGGGAATTGGGTTTTCCTTGAGCCTTGAGCTGTCAAGACATTAAAAGCTGTAGTTTGGAAGTGATCCACCAAATAGAGATATTTCTCGAAGAAGGCAGTAGTGTTGACATGATGAATTCCCAAAGTAGCTAGGTATTCCTGGAAGAACGCTAGCATTTCATCTCAAGGAAAGGCTCTGGCCGAAAGATGATAGGAGGAGCAAGTTTCGGCACATCCTCCCAAGATTTACAAAAAATGGTACAGTTTGAAGCTTCCTTGCTTTTGCTAGATCCCTCCATCGTTGATTTGCTTGAAAAGGTGAAAACATCATTTTTACTTGTAATGTGTAAATGTCCAATGGTAAGGATGGTTGCATTTTGGCCATCTTGAATTCTTGGTTCTTGGTTTGGATGAGGGGTGTCTTTTATGAGAAGGATAGTGGAGACATTGGTGGTTACTAGTTGACTGGTTGGTGTATGAGTAATGGACGAATGTTTCTATTGTGCTATGAAACTTGTTTTGGGTTCTTGGTTTGGCATGATTTCAATTTGGGATATTGTCTTTGCAGGTTTGTGGTTCAAGGGGTTGGCTTTAAGCCAAGGACCATATCCTGATTTTGAGTTGAGGTATTTCCGGCAAGAAGTTGGGGTTTAGGATTTGGACAATTCTTTATCAAATGCCCTATGATGCCACAACCATAGCAAATGTCAAGAAGTTTTTCAATTTTGAAATGGACCCAATGCTTACTACCATCTTTTTTTTTATTTTGAAACCCCATAGGAAAGGGTTTGTGTAGAGGTATTGAAACTCGAATTTGTAGCATGTCCAAATATCCCAAGTTGCCTTCATGAGTGAAATCTGCTTCTTGATACTTACCAATGAGCTCACCAATGATCCTAGCATTCTGCATGTTAATATGGTTTGGTAGAAGGCCATATATCTGGATCCAAAAAGAAGGGTGTGTGAAAGTGAGTTCTTCCAGAGACTAATCTGGTGGCCATTCCCTTATGGACAGAAGTTGATTCTGTACTGACCAAGACCTATTATCAAGCAAATACCTTGCATCCACCTCATGTGCAAAAGAGAATAAAAAGATATTGTTTCTTTTTGCAGTTACTCGGAACCCCCTTCTGGTATGCCAAGACTTGGACAAGGCTGCCTTAATAGTGTTGATACTAATGCTTTTTTTCTATAATAAGTTTCCCCACCAAGAAGTATTTTTGTTCTTGATTGTCTTTGTCTAAATCGATGGTTAATTGAATAACTGTGTCAGTACAGTTAAGGCTTCTAGCCTTGTTGATAATCTCATTTACATTATCATCAAAATCTGACTCTTGGTAAGTGAAGAAAAGAACAAGTGCAAAGGTAGGTGGAGAAGAAGGCTAGAGCAGTGTAGTGAGTAAAGGGCAGGATAGAGAGAGAAGGCAAGTAATTTGGTGGTTAGAAGAAGTAGTGGATGAAGGTTGATGATAACCAACAAGGTTGGGCGGTGTAGGATCGATAGACTCAAAATCACCAGACTTGATTCATACTGAACCAAAGATAGAGCCACACCAAGAGAGAAAAACCACAATGGTACTATACTACTATAAGAATATTAGCATAACAATAATTTCTTTAAAGGCCACTTCAGACCATTTGAAACTTTAGATTAAAGAGAAAAAATATTATTTTAATGAAATATCATTTACAATCATATTAAAAAATATTAAAATATTTTCTCAATTTTTAAAAACTATAAAAAATAACTTTTCATAAACTATCCCCTTCAACCACTTAACCTTTAAATATAAATATAAACACTAAATTATTGAGCAACATAAATAACAATATAAATAATACTTTAACCAAGATCAAAACATTAAACGCTACCATCACTACCTTAAAAATTACCTAAAACAAAATCAGTAATTTATATGTTAACTTCGTAAATAAAACTATAACATTCGATTGAAAAAAGGGGAAATTTTAAATTATATTAAAACTATTAACCTTATTTATTTAATATAAAAACATTACCTGGTTAATCAAACCAACAATCGAGAGTATATTTGAAGGAACAAAAATAATCATAACTTCTGTCAACAATTTTTAAAAATTTAATTGATAAAAGAAAAAAAAAATAATATATATATATATATACACACACACACATATATTGCATTGAGCCTAATGACCACCAATGCCATTGCAAATAGCTGTCCTCTAATCATACAACGCTCAACAAATCACCAGCAAGCTGAAACTGAATTCAGGGTTACGGAAACAAAAAGCAGGTACTGACACGTGAGCAGCTCAACAGACTGAACTTTGAAACATTGGGCCAACGACCAACATTCCCCTTGTAATATCACTTGCACTAAGATACTGAAAACCATCCTTTTTCACAGGAAAAGGAAAAACCTATTCCATCACATTCCATACCAATAAACAATTTAATTTCGGGAGGAGAATAGAGTGATGGTACAAATTCAAATTCAATAGACTGACAGGGCAATATGACCTTTTTTCTGACAACCATTGCGTTCATCTAGCCAATTCAGAGATCCAAAAATTGATCCTAGAAGCATAGCCGAACAAGTCATTAGCAAAGAAAGCAATAGTATCACTTTGTCTAGCGCAAGGGAAAAAAAAAGGTAATAAAGTATGATCATACTCCCTACAGTTAGTAGAGCACAGAACTTTCAGATCCCAGGTCATACTTTGGTTGTATCACAAAGACTTTTAGTCTTCTATTTGATGGCTGAAGCAATTCCCTCACTATTTAACAACAAAAATGCTAAAGAACTTGCGCTTGTTGCTGGTCCAATCAGAACACTGAGAGTGGTGAACAGCACACAGAGTTATCAATGAATGGGGAGTCCTGAATTCCTTTGAAACCTCAATTTCAAAATAAGCAAGAACAAAGACGGAAATCATGATATTACAAAGCTCCCTAAAACCTCAAAAAAAAATCTGCTAAATTATGTGGCATGTTTCACACATCAGCAATAAGGCAATACCCTGACACTTGACAACAGGAGACTCAACTGCATAAGAAAACCAAAGTAAAAAGTTCGTAACATCCCATAGCTAATCTAATAGATTTTTAAACCACAAAAAACTACCTAAAGATGGGCAGAGTTAAAAGACTATTTTTGTTTTTGATTATTACAAAAGCTTAACTCTTCCATATTCCCTGCTGTTACCTTTCTTTACCCAGGAACTGGCCCTAGCTTATCCTGGTCCTCTATCTACTATCCCGACTCCCTTATCGAAAGAACTTTCCAAGAAATTTGCTTACTTACTTTCCCTAGGAAGCAGATGCGACTTCTGCTTTTTTTCCTTTCTCTTTATTTTTTCCTTTCTCTTTATTTTCTCCTTGAGAAAGAGAAGAGGTTTTTTTGGCCAATCTCCGGCTTCTATCTTTGCAGCTAAATTATCATTTCCTCATACAACTACCTAGAGATGGGTAGTGTTCCTATGTACAACAAATATCATCTTTCAATCCCAACACTATTCCTGTATATTTAATCTTTTAAAAAGTTTTAGAAACACTCAACACAAGCACATCAGTATATTATTCAAGAGATGAGGAGGACTCATAGGCAGTAGCAAGTCACATAAACCTCAAGTTGCCTAGCTTGGCTGCATCTCCACTTGAACAGGCTATATTGTTCATTTCCATATCATAGCAAAGTATTAACCTAAAATTAGTCTTAAAAAATCTCTCCCAAGATCAAACTAAAAAAAATGAAGCTTTCCTGTTATAGTGTACTGAAATCTTTTCCCAACCATAGAAAACCAAATCCAGACAGAATCAACCACTACTATACTATACAATCCATATGATAAGTCATCTTATTTACCAACACCTTCCTACTGCCAAATGACTGAAATGAGAATTTCTTGTTTTTCCTGGAACACAAATTCCCAATAGAAAATAAGCAGAATCTCCAAAACTGCTTTGAACTCAAAGTACTGGGTCAAAAAGAAACTCTAACCTGAGGCAGCTTTAATTTATCTACATTCATGGCATGAAGTTCATAAGCTTTCTTTCTTAGATTCTAATTCTGTTCCCCAGCCAGCTCTTGGGTCACCTACCACTAAAAGAAAATGATAAGAGAAGCCATTCTAACCAAATGTTTTTTCACTAATGAATCAACCTCTTGTATCCCTTTCATAGAGATAATTAGTACATGGAAGTAGAAAGTAACTTGAATTTAAAAAGCCCCAAGAAAAGCAACCATTAAGCAATAAGCATGCCTCATAAATCATAATAGATCAAATCAAACCAACAGGATGACCAAATAAAGTTTAATAAATGACTTTAATACATAAGTAGAGAATTCCAAGATGTACGTAAAGCCCACTTACAATACCTACACAGTACTACAGCAGAAATGCTCACTTGGCCTTGGGCTCAATCTAACTCATGTCTGTTTGATATTAAACACAATCTTCAATTGCCTTAAATTAATCTATTCAAGATAATATTTTTTTTCAACAGCCACAACAACATCAATGCCAGACTTACTTTTGATTATGTTATAGGAAAT